>NC_054083.1:1569723-1621242 GCF_017562075.2 Anopheles merus | reverse complement strand
TCGAGTAGGTGGTAGACTGAGACAATCTACAGTAAATGCGAATACTAAACACCCAATTGTTTATACCGAGGGTTGTCAGTTAGCCACATTATTGTAGAATGCTTTCCATAAAAGATATCTACATGCGGCGCCTCAATTGTTAGCAACTACGTTAAGACAAAGATTTTGGTTAATTAAGGCTAGATCCAGTATAAGAAAGGTTACAAGACAGTGCGTGCGGTGCTTTCGAACTAAACCACCATCATGTGTAACACAACCAATGTCAGATCTGCCAACATCACGTGTGACAGAAGCTAGGCCATTTGCAATCTCCGGTGTAGACTACTGCGGTCCATTTTATGTGAAGAGTAATCAACGCAAATCAGTAAAACCAAGGCATTTGTCGCCGTATTTGTGGTGTTTGTTACACGAGCAATTCATACGAGCTAGTTTCAGATTTGAGCACGTCAGATTTGTTTTTAGCAGCCTTAAGAAGATTTGTAGCTAGAAGAGGTGGTAACAGAGATGAACTCGGATAAGGGACAAATTTTAAGGGAGCTGGAATGAACTTCGTAAACTACACGATCTATTTAAGTCTGTACAATTTCAGGAGAGTGTGCAATCGTGGAGTAGTCAGCAAGGCATTAATTGGAAGTTTATACCCCCTCGCGCTCCACATTTTGGGGGCCTTTGGGAGGCAGCTGTGCGATCTATGAAATTTCACCTTCGACGTGTGATCGGAGATTCTCCCATGACGTACGAAGATCTCTTAACGGTTCTAGTTGAGATCGAAGGATGTCTCAATTCCCGGCCTCTAACGTCGCTATCAGATGATCCTGCGGATATGGAAGTGCTCACGCCAGGACACTTCCTTACGGGGTCAAATATGCAGCAAATTGCGGAGCTTGATGTTAGCGATATTCCTGATAATAGACTAAATCATTGGCGTGCTGTGCAAAAGCGGGTACAACATTTTTGGGCACGGTGGAGAAAAGAATACCTTCAGCAGTTACAGGCTAGAACAAAATGGCACAGGTCAGCTGTCAAGATTAGTCCTGGAATGATGGTGCTTATAAGGGAGGATAATGTGCCCCCTGGCTAATGGCCGTTAGGAAGAATTACAGAAGTACATCCAGCAGAAGACGGGGTGTAAGAGTGGTACTATCAAAACGGCAAAAGCAGAAGGAAGGTAAAACGACCTGTTGCTAAATTTGTATTTTGCCATTTAATGCTAAGAGCATAGAAGAAGGTAGTGAAATAAGAGAGGCTAATTAGAATGTTATGATTGAATTGTATTGAATTAATGGGTGCGATAAAATTAGAATTTTATGGTGGTCGGGATGTTCACGCCTAGAGCGTAGCATAGCATGTATATACTAGTGTTAGTGATTTAGGATTAGGAGAAATAGGATAATGTAGGAATAATTGTAAAATAAAGTTTAGTCTAAGCCCACAAGCCGTCTCAGCAACATCGTTTTATTTGAGCTATTGAACAATATTATTATCAGTAAAATGTGTTTTACGCCTGCATTTCTTAAACCGCTCTACTGTTTCGCATTCGCTTCTGTTATGTTTTTTGCTCGCAATGCTTTGTGTATAATTAAGACTAATGTGTATTATTATAACTATCGGCTTATGATGAGTCTTCGTATTAAATGTGATTCTTTAACTAGGAATGGGTCTGGGCAAATGAAGTGCGTTTGACAACATGGTAACATTTAGTAGGTTTTGCATTAATTATATCCGATTTCTTTTAACACATATGTGCCCTGCGCAGAGCACAATGAAGCTCTACGAATTTTTCAAATTATTTTTTAATATAGAATTTGATTACTTATTATTCATTTCAATTTCATGTAGGAAACGATAACGTGTTCATGGTTTTGCAATTTGGACAAAGCTGAGAACATGATTTAATCGTAAAATTGTTCCACAGTCTAAGTATAAATGGCAAACCCCTATTAATTGCTACTATTTCATGTGCCCTAAAATATTTCAAACATTCTTTAGCTTTATAATCTTCGTCATATTAAAAACCATATTTATGTCACTTGGTCTCTGATTAAAATATCCTAGTTCGCTATATTATCCTATTGTCTTCTATTTTAGTGGAACAACTGTAGTCAGTCTAGGTCTGCTTTAGTCATTGATACGCTTTTCTATCCTATCTATAGTATGCTACCCTGTCTAGTTCCTGTTTTAATTATTTATTGAAATAACTGTTACGTCAAATGTCCAGTATAAAGTGATAACGTTGGAATGTTTCATGGACATCTTTCCTACATGTAGCTGCTTTCCTTTAGTACACTGAAAGGACCATATGAATTATAATTAACATCAATTCTATTAAAATTATTTATTGTGAAATTGTATAAGATAATCTTACGTTTAGAAACACCCATTAAGAGACCATGAAGGTATTTATCGAACGGAGTGAGCATACCGGGTCTGTTATGAATTATGTAAAGAAAGTTATAATCTGTAAAGGAAAGAAAAAAAAAGTATTAGTAATATAACTTTACATATTTAAGCAATACGGCCTTTTTGGACCGTTACTGCTGAATAAAAAAAACTTTACATATAGTTGATATGAAGGTTTAAGGTTTATTCTTACCTGCACTAGAACATATGCTTTATAATTGCTTGCACAACAATATAATTGTATGGGTAGCGTAATTGGGAAAGCGAATGCCGTCTTTCCATAATTGCTCTGCTTTTTTAGTCAAGTTATCTCTTCAAATATCTGATTTGGAAACGGTATGAAACATAGGATGACTGTAAAACATAAATTTTTAATCCTTCTATAATTCCTTTTTCGTAAACTTGCACTATTTTTAATAATAATTTGTTATACTTATCTGGTTTTAGGGATATTGCACTTTGCCAACGCACGCTTTTTGCCTGCCGCTTGTCTTCTTCTTCTTACGTTCGGGATAACACGAATATCTCTGCAAACATTTTCGCATCGGTAAAATAGATCATTTGATTGTTTATTAATTGTTTCATTGCCACAAAAAAGGAACACGAAACTGCATTAATTTTCACTTCATCACAACACCTTTCTTACAAACAAAACACTTTATGCTGTCTCGCGAATCATCACATATCCACACACATCACACAGCCACACAAGGCGCCCTCACTAAACAATACGCAGTTCAACTCACATGAGCAAGATCGGCCGCCGATCCAAAATCCGACCTCACTATCATGTGGTAAGGCATCTCATCGAATCGACGGGGCGCGCCAGATCGTCTTATGAGAAAATTTGGCGCTAGCCAGAATGCTCACCATACAAACTTCTGCAGCTCACCATGGCAATGAGGAAGACAATGCTCGCTCAGTATGGAGGAGGCAGCTGAAGGCAGCGTCTCAGTATGAAAACGTCACGCTGTCATCGAGCTCGCTATAGTGAGATGCTGTCCGATTGTCATTTGGGATATAACGACATAATTGTTAACAAACATCTGGAAAGTATACGCGAAATTTCATCACGCATGAGAGATAACGATCTTCTGCTTGTCGCTGGAGATTTTAACAAATGGGACATTACGTGGTCCAAACTCAATCCAGCCGATGTCGAGGATGTACCATTGCGCTCCACTTTCATGCACTATAAACCGTCATCTAAGTCTCGAAATAATCATATTTTCATCGATGGTATGGCAGCAAACGGCCTTTATGAATTAAGCAACGTTAGAAACTCCATGGACCGACAACTCGACCTAATTTTTGCTAACTCCAACGCCGCTGAGATCTGTTCTGCCGTGTCTAAATCCGAACCGGCCCTGCTCAAGCTCGATAATTATCATCCTGCACTCGAATGGTCAATACGTCACTATGATCATCATGCGTCTAGCTCCCATCCAAGCAACACATATCAGCAACGATTAAATTACTCAAAGGCTAATATCGTCGAACTGGAGGAAAGAATATTTCTATTCGGTTCTACTTTTAACTGCTCCAACTTTCCATCTGTTGACGACGCTGTTCATGCTTTCACGATTTTCATGAAAGATGCTCTACAATCCTGTACGCCAATTATGCACCAGAAACGCTCTCCGGCATGGAGTAATAACAGGCTTATTATCCTCAAACGAGCCAAAAACAAAGCCATTAGTCGACACCGTTTTTTGAGCAGTAATATCACTAGGGAAAATCGAAACAACGCTATACATGCATACCGTCAGTATAACCGATCAAGATATAAGCAATATATATCTTCAATCGAAAGGTACCTTCTCCGACATTCCCGAACATTTTGGCGCTTCATCGACAGCAGACGACGCTCAAACGTAGTTCAAAGCACAATCAAATATAACGATTCCGTGGGCACGTCACCCGAAGATATTTGTAACATTTTTGCTGAACGATTTTCCGATGCCTTCTCCACCCCAATTGTAGATCAAACGGTGATCTCAAGGGCCACATCTTACACACCTCTAAACATGATTTATTACACCATTCCTACGTTTGATATACGCACAGTAGAAAAGTGCCTCAAAAGCCTTAAACCATCTACAGCTCCTGGTCCCGATGGCATTCCGAGTTTCATCATCAGTAATGCTATCAGTCCCTAGCACCAGTATTAACAAACATATACAACACGTCACTGAGTTCCGGTATTTTCCCACGCTTATGGAAGACCTCGTGGATGGTACCAATATTTAAAAAAGGGGATCGCTCATGTGCTTCAAACTATCGCGGTATCACATCACTTTGTGCGGTGTCAAAAGCTTTTGAGCTTCTGCTTTACAGCCCTATGCTCTCCGCTACATCGAATTACATTATGGATAAACAACACGGGTTCGTACCCAAACGTTCAACATTAACGAACCTCACTGAATTCGTTAGTTTCTGCAAACGTAATCTCGACTCCGGAGGTCAAGTGGATGCTATTTACACCGATCTCAAAGCTGCTTTCGACCTCATCTCACACGACATTTTAATCGCCAAATTGCACAAATTAGGGTTTCGGAACAAATAGTTAAGTGGTTGCATTCCTACCTCACAGAACGCTCATACAAGATCAAGGTAAACGATCATACATCTAGAGAGGTGCTTGGCACCTCAGGGGTGCCTCAAGGCAGCAATTTGGGCCCGCTGCTCTTCATTCTTTATATAAAAGATGTAGGGCAATTGCTAGCTAAACACCGTTTTCTTCTATTTGCCGATGACGTTAAGCTGTTCGCTCCTATCAACGATACCAATGACTGCATCAATCTTCAACGCGCCATCAACCTGTTTAGCATATGGTGCCGTGATAATGCAATGGTGCTATGTATCGAAAAATGTCGTGTTTTGTCTTTTTACCGTTCTCGGTCTTGCACACGATTTAACTACCAGATCGATAACATATCCGTTGAACGGACCGATACATTCCCCGACCTTGGGATCATTCTCGACACACGTTTAACATTTAACGATCACCTAGAGAATACAGTGTCTAGAGGGAACCAACTACTGGGTTGGATTATTCGATCAACGCAAGGTTTCCGTAATCCTATGACCATAAAAACCATCTACTGTGCCTACGTTCGATCTGTGTTAGAATATGGCAGTATTGTTAGTGACCCTGTACCGAACAATGGAGTAATCGAATCGAGGCCATCCAAAGAAAAGCGACTAGATATGCTGTAAGACTCTTACCATGGCGACAGGGCGATGTGTTACCGTCATACAATTCCCGGTGTCTGCTTTTAGGGATTCAGTCGTTGAAAATGCGCCGTGAGTAAGCTAAATGCCTTTTTATATCAGGACTACTTAACCACCACATACAATTCCCGGTGTCTGCTTTTAGGGATTCAGTCGTTGAAAATGCGCCGTGAGTAAGCTAAATGCCTTTTTATATCAGGACTACTTAACCACCACATTGATGCTCCTACTCTATTAGCTACGATAGAATTTAACGCGCCATCTAGGAATCAACGTACACGTTAATGCATATCCGACCCTCGTTATAGAACTCGTTTTAGCCAGTCTGATCCTATGTCAGCTATGTGTCGAACTTTCATAAATAACTTTGATTTATTTGATTTCAACATACCACAGAATATTTTTAGAGAGAGACTCAGCACACAACTTACGTAATAATTTTATATTCAAAATACATTTTCTATTCTTGAACACTAGTTCTCTCCTATCGATTTATGTACCTTACATAGTCTATAAGCACTAATTTAAGTACATTCATGTAGGATCTTCAAGATCCCGATAGATTAATCAATAAACATATAAACATGAACATATAAACATCCAGGGTGACAGATCGACTTGAATAATAATCTGTGGATAGTATTTAATTTCATCTGCTCATTTGTTTAAATAATTTGTTTTACTGTTATATATCATCCACAAAGAAAGATATATTTTATCTGATAGGTTTTCGATGCTATTGTTTTGATTTTATGAATGCACAATACAGCACAAAAGCACTTAACAGCTGAATTGAAATATGCAGTAGTGGACCCATAGACATAACCTAACCAAAAGCTAGATTGCACAAGTTCTTCAGAGTGACCATATGTAGTTCTATCGATTTTCGATCGAATATCGGTTTACAATTGAGCACACTAAAACTCAATTTTTCTGACCGAAAATTAAAAATATTTTTCTAAGTATTCACCGTTCAACAATAAAATTGGAATTTAAAAAACTTTTTGAGTGAATAAAACGTTGTTTTTATCGAAAATTACCGAATTTGCTTTAAATTTCCTCCGAAAACCTCTAAAAACAATCTGGTCACTCCGCGCCAGCAACCGGCCTGCTGAAATCAATTGCTCCTAGTCAAAAATCCATTGATCGTAATCAAAAATAGAGGATGCTAGTCAAGAATCTATTGCGACTATTCAAAAAAAGTATGCTGCTAGTCTAACCTCCATTGGAAAACCCTGTATAGTAGATTGAAGTTGGTGTGGACGGGGAGGCAGCCGCCCTAAGGTAGAATTTAGGAAATATTCTAACATCCTCCGTCTATTTGCTGTTGTCGGAAGAGCAGGAAGGGCTTTAGAGGATTCTATTGTTGAGGATTTTTTTAATAAAGAAATTTAAAAATTCGTAATCAGCTGCCCAAGCGAAAGGTATTGTGAAAAGTGTAAGTCGTGGTACGTTTTCAAGAAAGAAAAAGAAGAATTAGATAAATAAGATAGAATTCAATAATGTTCCTTTGACGAATTTTTGTTTTGTTTTGAAGTTGTTGATATTGATAAGGTTTTTTTTTAATTTTTGATGATTTTTGTTGCTGTTAACTATTAATCAATTGAAAAATATAAGCGAATTCATAAATGCTAGTGAATGTTGATAGTAATTGATTTGTCGGTTTAAGGTAGTTGTATGAATTATTCTAAATAATGTTGGTATCAGTAAATATAAAATTTTATGGAGTTTCAATTATAAAAAGTTTCTATGAGTAATTTTCCTTTTAACATACCAATTTTCATAATCATAATTGATTGAACTGATGCAATGAATAAGTAGTAAAGTTAGCTTTAAGATTATTACTATAATTATGATACTTCATGTGGTGATTTCCTGAATTATTTTTATAGTAATAACAACTTTTTATTTCGTCCAATCGAATAGTTGCGTCCATCCTTCCTAAGATCAATCACAAGACTGACGATTTTCCTCCTCTCCTCGAAAATCCTCCTATTTTGACACTTCCGTACGAACGGATGTATCGCCTCTCGCTATCTCATTCTCTCTGCGATTAGCCTGATTTTTATTTTGAATGCGCCGATACTTTTCGTTAATCGCTATTCTATCTTAACTGTTTTCATGTTTCTACTGACTAAACTTACATTTGTATGTTTTATCTGATTATCTGATTATATGATCATTATTAAATGATTGTTACTTGCATTATTCTAATCTATGATATATATTTATTTTCCTTGCTGCTCTCGATCCCTACATCCTTCTCCTCGCCTACACTTTATGATTTAGTAGTGGTTCTTCAGTTTAATTTCTTACTTAAATTTAATCTACTTTACTATTTAGACTACGTATATCTTGCGATAACTTTGATTTTGTTCATGATTCTATGACCACTGGTTTTTATGAGTAACCCAGACCGTAGTAATCTCGTAAACATTATATGAAATATATAATAAAAAATACTACCTTCTGCTCCTATTTCCTTATTTTCCTATAAGGAAAATTCTGCTTCCTCAAGTTGTCAAAAGTTTTTTTTTGTTATTTTCGTGATTTTTGTTTTTGTAATAGATGATAAAATCAGTAATAATGTTCGCCATTTGCATCAACCCTGCCTTCGTTTTCCTGAATATGGCGCTGATCTTGCTAAGAGCCGTATAATAGTCATGGCATATTTCCTTGAATTCTTGAAAATCTTCAGCTTGTTTTATATCCATGAGTCTTATTTTTGAATTCATGATCCTTGTGATGTATCCCCCGCATTGCTCCATTATGTCTGCATAATAAAATGTTGTTGCTATCCTTCCATCGTGAAGACGTGATGTCGGTGTCAATTTTCCCAAACTTAAGTTGGCTGTCCTTACTGAAAAGAAAGGTTAACGTGGATAATACATATAGTTTGACAGTTGGACGCTGAAATAATGTAAACACTTTTTAGGGGATCCCGACGGCATGCCGCGGCGGGTTGCAAATCACGTCGGGGTCACCAGTTTTAGGGGATCCCGACGGCATGCTGCGGCGGGTTGCAAATCACGTCGGGGTCACCAGTTTTAGGGGCGCCACAAATGTGGTCACTAATTTTTTTAAAAGATACGCAACACGCTTTGCGAACTACGTTTTGGTAGAATTCGATTTATTCCTTTTTCTTTTAAGCCGCGGAACGGTGAGTTCGGGAGAGACGCGAAAATTAGTGTTGTTCGTTCGAGAGTTGCCGGAGAAGAGAATGTATCGGTTAAGCCGGACGGATATGCGCGTATCGGTGTCGAAACGTTTAAGACGAGAGAGAACGTGTATGGAGCAAGCCACCGTTTTTATAGCTGCGGTGCAGCATGCTACCACTGTTTGTCCTGCTCTAGCTTTGTGTGCAGTCCCTGCCTAACAAGCCCGTTAAACATTTTGGTCGGTAGTTCTAGGTGTGCGCACCAGATGGCGCTCTGGTCGCTACAACTTCATACAAAACCACACAAAAAACTAGCCTGCAATTTCAGTCTAGATTATTCTAGCCTCAAAGCTAGAATTAGATTCAAGTACCTGCTATCTTCATTCAGATGCAGAAGCAATAAAATTCTGGCTTCTAAATTCATCCACCTTGGGATAAGCCCACCTGTATATTATACCCACTTAGATAGCTGCTCGAAAACTGCTATACAATGCAAACAGCTCACAGGCTGAAATTTCAGCCTATTCTCAATATCACTTATAATATCTGCAATAATTTTCGATGACAATTCAAGGATAAATAGACCAAAAAATAATTTTATACATTTTTAAGTTTTTTTTATTATTATTATTGACCATCAACTGGGTGACATTACAAGAAATCCATCCGGTTTGGATTCAAGGTTAAATGAAAGATGCTTTCTTTTCAAAATATCAACTCTGAATATATAATTTTCATGGACTCGATCGTAGTAATATATTCAATATACGATCAATTTACGGCTAAATATATAATGGTTTCAGTCCAATTCCAACTATGGGGGCCTTCACGATTCTAGTTAGTTTTTGTATGGAGTTTGACAGTTGGAGGCTGAAATCATGTAAACAATCCATACAAAACCACACAAAAAACTAGCCTGCAATTTTCAGTCTAGATTATTCTAGCCACAAAGCTAGAATTAGATTCGAGTACCTGCTCGAAAACACGGGTTTGTTTACATTTATCCCAAGGTGTATTAAAGAGATCTGGTGATGGAATCCAGAATCAAAGTGCATGTAGTCCAGGTGGTCTCATAGCATATTTTATAACCAAATTTGAATATCACTTTTTGACAGGATGGGTGAAAACTTTTGTTCAAACAAGCTTTCTGAAGGCATGACGAATACACAAAACACTCTTAAAATCTTCATTCAGAAACAGAAGCGATAAAAATCAGTCTTCTAAATTCATACACCTTGGGATAAGCCCACCTGTATATTATACACACTTAGATAGCAGCTCGAAAACTGATATACAATGCAAAAAGCTGACAGGCTGAAATTTCAGCCTACGAGCTTAAAACGGATAGGCCCCCTATATTCCTACCCATAAAAGATGTCTAAAGTAAACCATCTACTATGGATCGCATTAATAAAACTTCAATGGACGAACCCATATTCACTCTATGTATCATGCTCGTACGTTAAATCAGTAACTCTAGAAGTTTCTCCTCTAGTCCTCCTAGTCCATGTTTTAGTTAAATGTTTGAAATGCAATATTCAAGCAAACTCAGATGAATATAACGTGAAAAATTGAGCAATCTCCTCATATAGCCCTCCTAGAGGAGTTCATATTACTTTTTGATTTATGTTAAACCACAAACTTCTTATATGTTCATTTGTTTCGCTACTCATACATCCAATTCTATAATTATTATTGTAAGTAACCTGTCGTGATTTAAGGTTCTTTTTGACATCTTTTTATTTAAAATAAGTTCCTTCTAATTAAAAGGGTTCTTTAAATTATATTTAGCTTGTTCTTGCTTTACGTCTGTCTTCGACTTCTCTAAACACATGACTGACTCGTTTCCTTCTTTTGACGTTTTCTTCATTTTCCTTGCCTGACGTTTCCTACGTTATTTCGCCCTGATATTTCTATCTCTCTCTGCTTCTCCATTTCCATCTCCTTCTGATTCGCCGGCTATTTGAAATCTCTGTTACGTCGCAAAGCCGGTTACGTTCTTCTATGTGAAATTAATTACTTTTTTGATGTTTTTAGTACAAGTTTTACGTTCTCTCTTCTTTTGCTCCTCCTATGCTATTTCCATTCTCTACATAACCCTCTCAGAGGCGTCATTGTATTTCATCTGTTTTTTTTATTAATAATCCTGGTACATCTTTCAGTATCAATAATGTTACTTTCATTATTTTTTTTAAATTATTTCTATATGTAGCGCTCCCAGCGGTGCCGATGATTTAATTTTTTATAACAAGTATAGCCCTCACAGAGGCGTCATTGTATAACCATGTTTCACTTCATGTAGCCCTCTCAGAGGCGTGCATGGTTTTGTTATTTATTACAGGTATAGCCCTCCCAGAAGCGTCATTGTATTTTACTATTTTTCGAATTATTTATTCTTGTTAATTTTTCAGTTTTAATATTGTTTCCTTCATTTTTTTATAATTAAGTATTACTACGTGTAGCCCTCCCAGAGGCGTCCATGATTTAATTCGTTATAACAAATATACCGCAGCTTAGCTCCGAGATATCGACTCTTCGCTCTCTACATGATTGTATCAGCGGCTTCACTCTCACACTGAAGCCTTCGGATCTGCTGTTTGTTTTTGGCTATTTCAATCAGCTTAGCATAAGCTGGTCCACAGCTGATCCTTCGTCCTCGCCAGCATACTCATCAATCACGCACTATGAACCAACTGCATGCTCACTGGCCAACAACACCTTTGTGGATGGATTTAAATTTAACGGATTAGTGCAACTTAATCACATCAATAATTCGCACGGACGCATGCTTGACTTGCTCTACGCTAACAATCTTCTTCTTCTTCTTTGGCACAACAACCGTTGTCGGTCAAGGCCTGCTAGTACCCACTAATGAAGTGAGCTTGGCTTTCAGTGACTTATTGTTACCATAGCAGGATAGTCAGTCCTACGTATGGGGGCACGGTCTATTCGGGACTTGAACCCATGACGGGCATGTTGTTACGTCGTACGAGTTGACGACTGTACCACCAGACCAGCCAAAACGCTAACAATGCTGCAGCTAAATTGTGTTCGCCTGTCTTTCCAAGTGTTGTTCCGCTTGTACCTCTTGACTCCTACCATCCGGCGTTTGACTTCAATGTACGTATTAACTCGTCGACCCGACGCAATTCGACGACTCGACAAAACTCGACGACAACCGCATTTTATCGTTATAACTTTGCTAAAGCTGACTATGTGAAACTGAACGACATGATATCAATGTTTAACAATAGCTTTCATTGTTCCAATTTTATTTCACTTGACGAAGCAGTATGTTCATTCTCGTCCTTCATGCTGCATGCCTTTGTTGTATGCGTCCCAGTTCAGCGTCCTAAACCTAACCCCCCCTGGGCGGACCGCACACTCAAACAACTCAAACGTGTAAAAAGAGCTGCTTATCGTCACTACCAAACGCGCCGCTGCCAAAGATCTCGCTTGATCTACTTTGACACGCACTCTTTATACTGCAGCTATAACAGGTTTCGATATGGCAGATATTTGAGTAAAATTCAACGTAACCTCTGCAGGTGGTCTGACTCGTTTTGACGCTTCTACAACAGCAAAACAAAATCCACGCATACACCGAAATCCATTACGTACAAAGGAGCAACAAGTGCCAACACTAATGAAATGTGCAATCTCTTCGCGGATCGCTTCGCAGATTGCTTTTCACCGGCCATGAATGATACCGATACCATTGATGCTGCTCTCGTCAACACTCCGGCTGGCGCAATTAACATGAGCACTCCTTTCATCGACAGTGAGATCGTTTTATCTGCCCTAACGCAACTAAAGCCTTCCTCCTCTCCTGGACCCGACGGAATTCCTTCTACCGTGCTGAAACGCTGTCAAACGACAGTAGCACCTATCCTTGCAAAATTGTTCAATGCATCGCTAGCCAATGGCTCCTTTCCCAAAACATGGAGGAAATCTTGGATGGTTCCTATTTACAAAAAGGGCGACAGGACAGATGCCATCAACTACCGGGGTATTACATCTTTGTGTGCCATTGCCAAGATGTTCGAACTAGTGATATACAAACATCTGCTACATGCATGCCGCAGCTACCTAAGCCCGTATCAATATGGATTCGTGCCAAAAAAGTTGACTACCACGAACCTGGTTGAATTTGTAACCTATTGCACTAGTCAAATTGATGCCGGAGCTCAAGTCTATGCAATTTATACAGATCTGAAAGCAGCATTCGACTCTCTTCCGGTCGCAATTCTTCTCGCTAAACTCGATAAGCTAGGAGTTCCCAGCTCGCTCGTACAGTGGCTTAAGTCTTACCTAATTAATCGCACATACATCGTGAAAATTGATAAGCACATGTACAAAGAAATAGCCAGCAGCTCGGGTGTGCCACAAGGAAGCAATATTGGCCCGCTTCTCTTCATATTGTTCATCAACGATGTTACCCTCGCTTTACCTCCCGCCTATTCACAACACAGGTTATTGAACATTCCTGCAAGACTGCATCGAAATCTTCTGTTCGTGGTGCAAGCGTAATGGACTGACTATCTGCATCGAGAAATGCTACTGTGTGTCTTTTAGTCGATGCAGGAGCCCAGTGACTGGGACTTACTTCATGGACGGCACTGCAGTTAATCGACAGAATCATGCCAAAGACCTGGGCGTTCTGCTTGACTTTAGTTTGAACTTTAAACAGCATATCGATGACGTTGTAGCCAGAGGAAATCAATTACTTGGCGTGGTTATCCGGACAACTAATGAATTCCGCAACCCTATGTGCATCAAAGCTGTGTACAACTGCATCGTTCGTTCGGTTCTGGAATATTCGCGCGTAGTCTGGAGCCCAACTACCGCTTCTTCAATTGCTCGACTCGAGGCGATTCAACGTAAGCTCACGAGATATGCCCTACGCCTACTTTCCTGGCAGGATCGCAATAATCTTCGTCCGTATGCTGCGCGGTGCCGTCTTCTAGGCCTTGAACCTCTTTCGGTTAGAAGACGCAATGCACAATGCTCTTTCATCGCTGGATTGCTAAATGGCTCTATCGACTCGTCGCCTTTGTTGCATCGAGTCGATATCTATGCACCATCCCGAACACTTAGGTCTAGAGAAACTCTACGGCTCGCTCAACCCCGTTCCAGTGCTGGTCGGTCTGACCCTATGTTCCGCATGTCGGCTGTCTTCAACACTGTCTCGGATTGCTTCGACTTCGACATCGCAACTCAGTGCTTCAAGGAACGTCTCTGGATTTTGCCGTGGCCGCAGTGAATGGCGATGCAAATCTTGTTTTTGCTATGTATTTTTTTTTATTGAAATGATACATCTTAATTAGGCCATACGGCCCGTTGAAGATTAAATAAATAATAAAAATAATAATAGCCCTCCCAGAGGCGTCATTGTATAACTAATTATCACTACATGTAACCATGCCAAAGGCGTCCATGGTTTTGTTCTTTATTAAAAGTATAGCCCTTCCAGAGGCGTCATTGTATTTTATCATGTTTTTGTTGAAATTATTCATTCTGGTTCATTTTACAGTTTTAATATTGTTTGAATTATTATTTTATTTATTATTTCTACATGTATCCTTCTAAGAGGCGTCCATGGTTTTGTTCTGCATTGCAAATATAGGGCTGTCAGAGGCGTCATTGAATTTGAACATTCTATTTGATTTTGTATTTAGATATCCTGGTTTAGTTCTTAGTATTTGTTAATTTATCTATTATTACTTCTTGTAGCCCTCCCAGAGGCGTCCATGGTTTGTATATATATATACATTTTTGAAAAATAAATGCGTTCATACGTTGCTCTAGAGTGAGCAAATAGGCACTCTAGCCATATCTCAAATATCCCATTCAGAGGCGTCGATCAATTCTTTAGTGCAATTTTAGCCTTACCATAGGCTTAATTTCAGTTTTTTTAATAGGCGATAATCTCAATTTTCGTTATTCAACATATTTTTGTTTTTTTTTTAGTTTTTTTTAAGATTTGAACCAAGGACCGTAAAGATATCAGGTCAAGTTATAAGTCCGTTTTGACAGCTAGGTGGAAGAAGAATCGACGAAGAAAACTGACAGTTAGTTTTCCACGTTTGGCGAACGCTTCAAGTTCTCGAAGGAAAATTTCCATTTTAAATCACGGGCTGTGTTCTAATAAACTAAAATATTCACCCAAATTGATCTCCACCAAATATTGACCATGCAAAACGTAAACAATCCATCAATACATATACAAGCGGAAAACCATCTGTCAAAATCGGAGCCCAGGGGGGGGGGGGGATCGCCAAAAGCGCTATAACTACACCTCATTATACATTCCACCTTGATTTGAACTCTTGTTTTACCATTATGATCAATTTGCATGATCGGATTATGACCATTAACATGACAACTGTGCGATCATCTCCAAATGTCAAAATAATCTATTGTTTGCCGTGCTTCGTCTCCCCAGAAGCAAACGAACCGCATGCAAATTTAACAACTCTTTACCATCAAACACAATCCGATCCGTTTTCAAAACTACACTAAAACAATGAAATTGCCACTCCGCCACAAGAATCAAAGAAAACAAGGAGCGTACATACCAATTTTCGTCATTTCGTCGCACAATTCCACCACCAGCCATCTCGAAATGCCGCGGCAACAATGATGCATCATTGAACCGTTTGAATCGAACGTTCAGGCAGTCGCCGTATCGACTCCATTTTCTCGGTCCGCTGATCATTCTTATTGTTTTCATCAGAAGCGTTCGATGTACCGACTTGCGCCATTCTGGTGATTTCCTAAATATTTTTATAGTAATAACAACTTTTTATTTCGTCCAATCGAATAGTTGCGTCCATCCTTCCTAAGATCAATCACAAGACTGACGATTTTCCTCCTCTCCTCGAAAATCCTCCTATTTTGACACTTCCGTACGAACGGATGTATCGCCTCTCGCTATCTCATTCTCTCTGCGATTAGCCTGATTTTTATTTTGAATGCGCCGATACTTTTCGTTAATCGCTATTCTATCTTAACTGTTTTCATGTTTCTACTGACTAAACTTATATTTGTATGTTTTTATCTGATTATCTGATTATCTGATCATTATTAAATGATTGTTACTTGCATTATTCTAATCTATGATGTATATTTATTTTCCTTGCTGCTCTCGATCCCTACAATTCATAGTTATCATACTTCGTGAATAACTTGTACAGATCAGAGATGATTGCATGCACGTTTGTCGAATACTCAATTTCTTACCTTTTTATCAAGTGCTAACCAGTTTTGAGGTCTACCATGAACCGCTTTCAATGCAGCGCCGTCGTTGATTAGTCTATTGATGATTTCTAATGGGGACGTATGTTTTCAAGTGGCACGACTATTTACGGGACTCATATAACCTGAAATTCATATTAAATATATTTTCATAATAATAAGCTTGGAATAACGGTCCCCAAAGCAAACTTACTCAAAGATGTATATGTTTAAGTACCAAATGCCATCGGCGAAGAAAGATATAGCTTGCAAACGTAAACAAACAGTTAACTATGCTCATGTTTTCAGAAATCCAATGGTAGCGGCACACGATTCGATCGTAGCGGCATACGATTCTACTACAGTGGAACGCGATTCAACCGTACTGGCACGTGATTCAACCATGGATGCACGCATTCGATCGTAGTGTCATGCGATTCGAAGCAGGTGGTTTGCGATTCGATGCAAACGGCACGAGATTCGAACGTAGATGGAAACAGGTGTAAGATGGATGGTACGATGCGAATTGTTTACAAACACGTTTCAAATGTTGCCGAGGAGCCACCGTAGTTCAGGTTCCTCTTTTACTTGTTGGCCGCTTCGTGCAGCAGCAAGACCTTGCGCCTACAATGCCTTTCGTGCTCCGTGCTCCGTGCTCCGGCGAGTTGTTTGCTGCCCTGAGCACGCTCATCCTTCGGCGTAGCTGGAGTAGCTATAAGAACGCTATAAGTAGCTGGAGAAGTCTGCTTCGCCTTTTGGCATCACCGGAACGCCATGGTATATTGCGACAATTGCCGTCAATTTGCGCACACCTTTCTGGCCGGCCCTGTCAAGAATACAATCCAGTAAGTATCCTTTATAGTCGCAGTAGAATGATCTACGTGATATCGATCAGGAACGCATTCAGCATATCCTTGTTCCACACGACGAATTCCTGTCCTTCTGTGTCTTGCCGAACGCCAGCATCAGGTGGCACGCTGAGCAGATCAGTTGCATGATATCGTACTCTTGTGTGACCGGCACCACATATGCCGATTCGTTCACAACACAACACGGGTTAGCGTTACTTTTTGCGCATATAGCCTACCGGGAGAAAGGTCACCTACATTAAAACCAGTCAATTCAACCCACCAGGAACTTTTCATTCATCCCCGGAAAAAGCGTCCGGGTGTGGGAAGGGTCGTAGCGAGCTCCTTCCTCTGCACCCCTTCACAGCTGCAGATGATGCCGACTAAAGAATCCCCGCCAGAAAAGGTTATATGGCACAAATTACATCCTAAAATGAAACAATCATCGAAATCAAACACAAGCACACCTTACCTCAGCGTCGTGCGTGAAGGTTAGAAATTCCATCCTGCTTTATTCAATGCTCCAAGCTATTTTTTTCGCTTCCACCACAACTAAATAATAGTGTCGTGGTTAGTTTTATGTTTAATCTACAAAACAAAACGTTTTTTATAAGAAATATCACATAATTTGCACAAAATACTCACAAGATCACCGCACACGCAAACACTTGCTGTTTACATTTTGGCTTCACTCTCATTTGACATGTTAAAAATTTGCAAGCCCCAAAGCGTGGATCAAAAAGGGGGGTGGGAGGGGAGAGAAGGTGATGAGATCGAAGCGGCACGAAATGGCCGTTGCAAAACTGCACGTTCGGAACGCTAAGTCCCAGAAGAGGGAGATCGAGCTACGAATGTGACAGAGAGGGCATGAGAAAATGAAAGAATTTGAGTGCCATTGTCGAGAGGGAAGGAGAAACGCGCTGCGACGAGAGTTCGCATTCTGTTTTACACGCGCGCTTCACTAACACCTATACAAATACCGTGCTTTGACGAGCCGTCTGTGAATGTGTGTGTCTTCTTTCAGCGAGCTCAACAACTTGGATCTGCTCATCACATCGTGTTGTCTCGCTTACACTACAGCATCGAACCATCAATCCGTATGTCCCCCTCCTACGCGTACAAAATCACCAGTACAGCACGACGCTTTGCTGGAGATGGTTGTGCGCGTTTGGTTCTAAGTCCTGCGCGAAGTTTTTGTGCGTTCCCCCTGTGCAAAGCTACCCCCTGTGCAAAGCGACGGAAGAAATCATTCCCTTTCGCGCATTTTCTCAGGCCTTCTTTTTCCCTCCTACGGCAAATTTGTCGAGCAGCGTTTCGAGCTACCCGTCCCTGGCTCTGCTTCCTACCCCTCGACTGAGCGCGCTGTCGAAGGTTTGGATGTGTTGGTGCGTCAGACGGCCAATCGCTGTCAGCCGTCGTCCGTGCTTTTTCCCTCCATAGCGCTATCTCTTTCACGCGTGTGGTCAATGCTCGCGAGCTGTTGTGGCGCTTAAAAAAACCGTTAACAAACATTGCGGCATTGCATTTGATTTTTCACAAATCAAACCAAAAAAGCGCAATGAGTTCAATCGCTGCAATGTAAAAATAACTAACTAATCGCTAGCTCACGCTGGAGGGTTTGCTGTGCAACGCGCTGAATCCTAATTCGCATTAACACGTTCATCCCGGCGCTGATTTTTATCAACTTTCCGTTCTGAACGCAAGCTGATTATGATACCGGCATCCTGGAAAGTTCACTGGCAGTCCCTGGGGCCTGCCATCGAACTGAACATGTTAAGCATTAAGCATAACTTTGTTACCCAAAGCTTTTGCTTTCGTATGCTGTAGATTACACATATATGCTGTGCCGTCTGCGCAAGGGTATGAGCGTGCGTGTGTGTGCACAACTGTCGCCAAATGTGTTTTCTTCCGGAATGTTATGATCCATCGGTCAAAGAAAGGAAGGTGTTCATGAAAGGCGGAAAGACGAATTGAGGCCCCTTTAAATGGTAACTAATGACTGGGAGGAGGGGGTACTGGCACACATCTGTTGGGAAATTGAACAGTATACTTAAATTGCCAGCGGAGTGAGGGAGGGTGGCGGGGGGCTTCGGCATGTTAGCATTAATTAATTAAATTAAATGGACCCCTACGATCATCAGTCACAGGCCCTAAAACTATTGCCGGCATGGTAAAGGAGGGGGGGGGGGTTTGGGGGTCTCTAAATGGTTCTCCAGCCAAGGGGCCATAACGATCATCTTTTCGGGGGCCCTTGTCGCTAATAGTCTGTCCACCAGTAAACATACAGCATACTACAGACTAGAGATCTTCGGCGACCGCCTAGTCCGCCTACCGTAAGGTCCGCCGCTGGTTCATGACGGTGTTTTTGTGGAGGTTCATCCCCCGCATATGCGTATGCACCGGGCAGATGACAGTGTGGCAGTATGAAAGTTACCCGCTGGATAGGAGCGGTCGCGCGGCAACGCCCAAATAACCAAATCGGCCTTAACCCACTGTTAACCCACTTTAAACGCACGTGGGTTAAAGGTGGTCGATTCAGTCGTTAACCCACCAAATTTTAGAACATGTACTGTTTTTAGAACATGACTGACAGCCCCGGTTGTCAGTTTTTAACTCTGGGGTTTAAATGTGCAATCTATGTCAAAAGTAACGAATGCGCCAAAAAAAAAAGCTTGTCCGATCTTGTTCGGCCGGTGTGTATCTGCGTGTGTATGTCATTTTCACCGATGCTGTTTATAGGGATACACATTGGTTAATATTGCCTTTATTGCGTGTATTATATTGTGATATGGTATTAGTGTGATGTGATTGTAACTAAGATTTTATTCTATTTACCCACTGTAGTGAAGTCCTGATCCGAGGCCTTTGTGTGCATCCATCTTCTAGCGCCTTTGTCGTTTCGACTATCTGAAAAGATTGAGATATCGACGTAAAAAGCCATCCAAGTTGTTAGAGGACATATAGAACAGGTAGAGCTTCGGCGTATTAGCCACAAGTACACGTATATAATGGATTGCTTATAATCATCGTCGTTGATATATTTTTTCAGTAAAATGCCGCACGCCATAGTTCAGACAACTGATGCAAGAGGAAATGCCGAGCTATATATAATTCCAGAGGGCTGGATACAGGAAACAAGCCGAGGCAAAACATATTGTTGTTACGCCTGGTAACAATGTATTTATTTGAATTGCGTTTTAGACCTTCTTAGAACTGGCGCTCGCGTATTATAAATTTTCGCCGCACAGTTTAAAAATTAGTCTGTTTTCTCTCGTAGATAATTCGCAACTAACTGTCTCAATGGCACCTATTCTTCAACAGCTGATCAGTCTTGACCCCGTTTGACCCTGTTTTGTGACCGCTGCCGAACTTGTTTCTAATTGGCCCTATTTTTGGATCAGCTAGTTGTCTCGCCTAAAGGGTTATCTTTTCATCCTTTTCTGGTTTCCTAGCGCCATCTGGTGTTATTTGCTACATCTATTCGAGCTGTCTTTGACAGCTCGTTGTTTTGACTTTGTTTGGTGCATCTAATAAGCACGAGGATGATATCGTGCCAACACTCCACCCCGTAAATCCTTATAAAGGAAGGATTTTCTTAAAATCAGTACGATACATCCTACATCCTACTGTGAATATTAGCCTTAATAACTCGCGATAGTCTTCATTTATATCCGGCCAGCTCGCTATCATGATCATGTCATAGGAACTGTCTTGCGTGTATAGCCTACGTCCGCGCTGCAAGTGTTTTTTGTGCTTTATGAATTGCACACGGATACGACTTCGCCTACGTTTCCACACGATCAATCCTTCAATCAACTTTCTCTTATCTCCATACGGTGTTAGTTTTTTCCGTTTTCCTCTCCCGATTGTCTGTTGGATGCGAAACCACAGATACGCCAGGCCTGTACACCTGTCTCGCAACGCGCATGGTGTAGACATAACCCTACTTCTGTTTATGTCGGTGAGTGTATGTGTGTGTTCACTAACTTGCGCATTTTTTTCTTTTAGCTTCGTTGTGCACAGGAATTGTACGCTATTGGTGAAGCTCCATATAAGCTTCCTACGGAATGTGGCCACAGCAGAGTTGCCGGAACTGTAGACCGACCATTTCGACCGGCTTCTATCGGTTGCCGGAATACTGGATCTGCCTATCTCGGGTGGTGCTGCCAGATCGGTGCGTAGTGTTCCGGTCATCAACTTCGACTCCCCTTTCAGGAACGGCGGAATCGACAGTCCCTGAAAGTGAGCAAAAGTTTTTGTTAATGAGGCGAAGAAAAGTCCTTCAGGTGGCAAACTTAGCTTTATGTTGCTACGAGTGTTGGCAAACTCGCATTGCCTGTTGTCGCTTCCCGCCGCCCTCGCCGATCTAGTTTCCCTCATGCTCGAACCATCTCTCGTCACGCCAACCATCCAGCTCATCTCTGGTGGTACTGGCTTACCGGCTACACCAGCACGTTGTGCCAGTTCAGATGGCACCAGCGTTGTCGCTGGCCTTTCGTCCAGGGTGCGTTGTGTGTCGATGCCTTGGTGTCCTCGATGATTTGTGATAGACACCATGCGGAATGGTACCCTCAGTACCGTGGATCTCAACGCATACATCGTCAACGGTTCTGCTCCTCCAGATTGGACCGTCTCACCAGGGAGCGCGTTGTCCCGCGATTCGCAGTCTAGCTGCGCGTGTGCTTTGGCTACAGAACAGTTTTGTAGTTGGAAGGCCGGCTGCGCCGACGCATGTTGTCTGGTACAAACTATCGGTTCCACGGTTGCTAATGCCTCAGGATTTGCTGGTACCGTTCCGATGCACACTTTCTCATCAGCTTCACTAACGTTCACTGCTATCTTACAATGGTGTTGATGTTGCTGATGCTGATGATGCTGCTGCTGCTGCTGCTGCTGCGGCTGTTGCGGCTGCTGCGGCTGTTGCTGCGGCTGCTGCGGCTGTTGCTGCGGCTGCTGCTGCTGCTGCTGCTGCTGCTGCTGCTTCGGCTGTTGCTGCGGCTGCTGCTGCAGCTGTTGTTGCGGCTGCTGCTGCAGCTGCTGCCGCTGTGTGATCCGTGAATGGTTCACAGATCGATTCGCTCGTCTCTCTTTTTCGAGCTGAAGCTGGATCTTTGTCTGTTTAAGATTCAGACTGGCCATTTTGATATCGAACTCTTTTAGAGCTAACTCCTTTTCTAATCGCTGCACTTCGATCAGTCGTGCCAGTGCCGCTTGCATTGTCGCCTTTTTTGATACGTTTGTGGTATGGGGCATTTTTGCAGCTGGGATCGATGTGGGTACCTGTTCCCCCGTGGATAGCTTCTTATACGCCGAGGCGTCGCCCTCGCTATATGCTGCTCTTTTGGCTATTTTTTCGCCGTCGCAGCTTTCAGCCGGCTTCCTCGTCTTCGCGATGGCTTCCATTGGGGTTACTAGACACCTCTTCTCCTTCGCTTCGCACTTTACCCTCTTCTTCACACACAAATCGCACCTCCTTGTATGGGATTCATCTCTCGCGGTGATGCCGACACACACGTATTTGTACCACTCATAGCATTTATTGCACGGCACCATATTTACGGTATTATGTCGCTCGCAGCCATCACGATTAATCCCGGTACTCATCGCGACGCACACTGGTACGGATTTTAATTTCGAAGAAAATATCTAAACGAATGTTGAATGTCGCACTAATTTTTAAATGTTGTTACGCCTGGTAACAATGTATTTATTTGAATTGCGTTTTAGACCTTCTTAGAACTGGCGCTCGCGTATTATAAATTTTCGCCGCACAGTTTAAAAATTAGTCTGTTTTCTCTCGTAGATAATTCGCAACTAACTGTCTCAATGGCACCTATTCTTCAACAGCTGATCAGTCTTGACCCCGTTTGACCCTGTTTTGTGACCGCTGCCGAACTTGTTTCTAATTGGCCCTATTTTTGGATCAGCTAGTTGTCTCGCCTAAAGGGTTATCTTTTCATCCTTTTCTGGTTTCCTAGCGCCATCTGGTGTTATTTGCTACATCTATTCGAGCTGTCTTTGACAGCTCGTTGTTTTGACTTTGTTTGGTGCATCTAATAAGCACGAGGATGATATCGTGCCAACACATATCATATTTGGCCAAAATATAAAAACAAACGCCATCTTCAACAAATGGTTAACGATGGGAATTGCACGGGCAATCCTAACTGGGAGAAGATTAAGTGCATCGTGAAAAAAAAGAACATCAGTACGATAGAAGATGCGGAGCAACTGGTAACTGCTATGAGTGACGAAAATAACTCTGATTTTAGCATCACATCTGCACCTACATTAGATGGTATAAAAAGAGCTAACTTTGAAATCTTAATGGTGATAGATGATGTTAAAAATGAAAGTACAGAAGCTATAGAATATTCGGAATATTTAGCCATTCGATTCGAAGCATTCTGTTCCATTCGACAACCGTTTGAGTGCCGTGATGTTGTAAACGATTTATGTGAAAAAAAAACTATTTGTTTTAAGTAGTAAGTGAAATTCAAATAATTAGTCAATCTCGTGATACAATCGTCAACTCGGACCACTCAATAACTTCGGTATGGGTAAAATCCTCGAATGGATCGTGCCCCCATACGCTGGGATGATTATCCTGCTATGGGCATTTAAGTTACTGATAGCCAAGCCTATTAGTGGTACAGGAAGGCTTTGATCGAAAATGGTCGTCGCATCTAAAAAGTTTAAAAAAATGCTAGATAATAAATGCATGCTTTATATTAGCACAGCTGGTACAGCTTACTGGACATAGGTTGAACCCTTCTAGATTTGGTGATTTCAGAATGACGATTTAAGGAACGCCTTTTCATATCCTGTATCAAGTAACAACGACCCCCCCCCCCCCTCCCCCCGCGGATGACAGTTTGGCTTCTAAGCTCTGGGTCGGTTCTTTTACACCCTAGGTTCACGTTCCGTTCTTTTTGAAAAATGAACTAGTTCCGTTCCGATCCTTTTTTTAACGAAATTCCCAACACTACTTTCTGCTACTGATGCTCCTGCTTTGCTTTCGTCCATCTCGCTTTATGTTCCCTCTCGTTCTCTTCGTCCTCGTGATCCTCTGTCAATTGAAACACGTCATACTCTTTATACTTTCAATGATCCTCTTCTATCCTGTTTCAGGTTGTTTAACCACTTTTACCATCTCTTTGATTTCGACTCCTCTCTTCACTCTTTCCGTAACCGTATTTTTTCTTCTGATTCTCTTTAATTATTCTTCTAAGTTTTCATGAAGTTTATGATAGTCTCTACGCTCTACCTATGTTTTTTTTTTTCTTTAATTATTTTGCTAGGTCAAGACTAGTTTAGTAAGGCTTAGTTTTTCAAGAATTATTTTGTTTATTTGTTAGGGTTTAATTAGTTGTAAGTCTGTTTTCTTTAACCTTGATGGCGGATTTTGAATTAATAAATGAAATGAAATGAAATGAAATTATTCCATCGCGTTCTAAATACGGGTTAAGTTTGGCCAGTGGATTCTTCTTTGCTAATATTGCAGTTCCATCACCAGACTTTTGAAGTGTTCGATACTCTTCAGGGTATGCTTGACGCTATGCTATAATGATGATAGTCTGTTCAGCTAACATTTTCTTATAGTTTGACAACCGGCCTGTCGTTCGGCTGTGCACGGGTGAACTGGCGGTTTTCATGAATCGCCACATATATGCTCCAGCTTGAAAACCGACCTAGATTAAAGAGAGCTTCTCGTGTGCAATGTATATTAACGGATTTGCGTTTCACTTCTTCAGTGCCCGTTCTCGTAGGTTGCTCTTGAATTAAGGATGATTCGGGATTAGATAAAAATGCTGGTCCCGCAACCCAGCGACTGATTATAAAATGGCAGTCGATGTTCGACCACTTAGTTCTTTCGTCGGCAACATTATCTTGCGTTGATACCCACTGCCATTGACGTACAGTAGTTTTATCTACAATTTCTACCACTCGATGGGCTACGAAGGTGTGGTACTCGTGATGATCTGCGTTCAACCAGTGTATTACATCTTCAGAGTCGGTCCAGAATGTTATGCTGTTAATGGGCTCCCGGTGTGTAGATATTATGTTGCATGCGAGCCTGGTGCCTAATAATGCTGCCTGAAGTTCGAGTCGTGGAATTGATACGTATTCTAAGGGCGTCTCTCTAGTCTTTGCCCCTACTAGAGATACTTCGATTACTTCGTCTTACTCGTATCGGAAGTATGCTACTGCGGTGTAGCCATCACGACCAGCATCTACAAATATGTGTAGTTGAAGGGCATTTACCTTTAATATAGAGCATTGCCTATAGCATCGCGGAATATATAGTTTTTCAAGCTTTGGCAATCCATTGATCCATTTTCTCGATTTTTCTAACAGATTTAAAGGGATCGTCTCGTCCCATTCTGCTTTTGCTCGCCAAATTTCTTGCAAAATTACATTTAGGTAAAACAAATAACCAACAATTAGTCCGAGTAGATTGTACAGTGACATCATAACACTAAGTATCTGCCTTTTGGTTGGTACTTTTTTTTCTTTTAGAAAGGCTTTAATTTGTTTAATTTGTTTAATTTGTTTATTACTCGTTTGATGGATAACAATGGATCCGTGTGAATGTTCTTAAGTCTAAAATTAGATTAAAATAAGAAGTAAGATCATCTTAATAATTCGCTTCTAAGGCAGTTTTTAAAGGATTGCACTGAGGCTCCAAAATTAAATGCTTCGGGAACCTTGAATCGGAAAGTGTCTGTAGAGGGACTCCACCACATTCCTAAGATTGTATGTGACACTGCAGTGGTTTCTAGGGTGAGATCTTTACTTTCACAGGTGCTACTTTCTACGATGTCTAAAACCTCCTTAGAATTTGACATCCAGTTGTGAAGTGGAAATCAACCCTTCATATGGATATATTCTACTAGTGTAGTGAGTTGTACAGCTTCACTATCCGTTTCCACACTAGTCAAGAAATCGTCTAAGTAATGTTTTTCTTTGATGCATTTTACCGCGTGGGAATTGATCACTGAATCTTTCTGCGTTCGTATTTTTCACATACTGCGCACAACTAGGTTCTCCTAGTCCATGACGCACCAAATGTCATCCGTCGCATAATGAACTTTTGAGGTTCTTCATCTGCACTCCAGTGCCATAGAAATAGTTGGCTTTGCTGATCTGTACTATTTATGCAGACTTGATGGTACATTTCGCTTTTATCTTTAGCTACAGCAATTTTATATTCTCGAAACCTAAATAAAATGTTAGGCAATGGGGATAGAAGGTCAGGTCCAGTTAAAAGCACCGAATCCACAGAAACATCTTTAAACTTCGCTGAGGCATCCCATACGATCCTTAACTTATTGGGATTGTTAAGATTGAACACCGGAAATATGGGTAAATACCATTTTCTAGGATGATAGGTTTCCTTTTCGCTTTGAGATAGTCGCTTAATGTAACCCTTTTCGACATATTCTCTTAGTTTTGTGTTCATGTCCTATAGATATTTTTATTTATAGAGACTGCATTAGCTGTGCTTCGATTAGCTCGATATAGATGCAGGGACGGATGGTGTTTCCCGTTACATCCTGCCTTGCCGCATATAGTGTCCTGGGGGCATGGGCCATGGTGCTTTTTCAAACAGCTGCGGCAAAGGTGTTGCCTCTTGACGTAATTCAGGCGGTCCATCTGATTCATCCTCCAATAGGCAGCACATGAAAGCAGGTTCGAACAGTCTCTGTGGCGAAGGCATGTAGTACCTTCGTTAACCATCGAATCACCCACAGAGTGTGTATTGACGTGGCGTCGCACTTGTGGTTCGTATTTCAACGATTTCACGTACAGAACCGATTCCTTTATCCCAACTATCCATTTTCCGAACTCCTGAATATTCCTGGATTCTCTACCCCTTTAGTTGAGTGGTTCGAATCTTATCTCACCAATCGTCGATATCGCGTGAAAGTTGAATGTATGACATCTAGGGAATTCGTGAGTTGTTCAGGCGTGCCACAGGGTAGTAACCTTGGACCTTTGCTGTTTTCTCTATTTTTCAATGACGTTACTACTGTAGTAAGGGAATCTGAATGTTTATTGTATGCGGACGATCTTAGACTTTTTTTTCCTGTGAGGTGTTTTGGTGATTGTCTTGTCCTGCAAGCATCGATCGACTCTTTTCTGACTGGTGTCTGAACAACGACCTACAAATTTCTGTTGATAAATGTTTGTCCATGTCGTTTCACCGTTCTAATTGTCCAATAGTGTTTAACTACTGCATCTCCGGTACACAATTACAACGACACAGTGCAGTAAAAGACTTAGGAGTTACCCTTGACCGTAAACTTGACTTTCATGTGCACCATAACGAAATTATTGATAGAGCGAACAGAATGCTAGGATTTATACGCAGGCAGTCGAGAGAATTCTCCGACCCACATTGTCTTGTCGCACTCTACAAATCACTAGTCAGATCCATCTTAGAATACTCCTCAGTAGTTTGGTGCCCATCGTCGTCGTTATGGTCGAATAAGATTGAGTCAGTGCAGAAAAAATTCACCCGTTTGGTCTTACGGTTCACACCCTGGCGTAACGTAGCAGCAAGACCTAGTTATCATGCCCGGTGTTTAATTTTTGGACTCGAGTCTCTCGCTACTCGTCGCGAAACGGCGCAAATCTTGTTTATGAAAAAAATCATCCTAGGAGAGATAGATTCACCGGACCTTTTAGCTAGAGTTAATTTCCACGTACCTGCTCGTATTTTAAGAAACTTTAGGCTACTAAGAGTTGACCAAACTAGACGTGCATATAGCGATAATGAACCTTTGACTGCGATGGCTTTTAGATTTAATGCACATTATGACTCTTTTGACTGGAATTCCCTAAGTTAACCTGTTTTTCTTGCTGTGATACTCTGTGTTATTTATTTTGTGCTGATGTTACATTGTACCGTGATGCTTTATGTTATTATAAGTTTAGTTTATAAGATCAGTGATAAGGCCAATGATGGCCAATCACTTAACATTTACAAATAAACAAATAAACAAATAAACAAATATAGAAGAAAATCGATGGTCTGAATATTCCATAGAATGGCTTCATGACAATGATGCACATGATGCAGTTGAATCGATAAATGGATCAGTAGCATCACTACATTCAACCAATGGCAACGAAACTAAAGTGGCTGTAGAAAAAATTCAATCCGCGAAATACTCTACAGAAGAATGGCTTCATGAAAATGACGCAAATGATAAATGTGATACGACTAATCACTCGGTAGCAACTGTATGCTCAAACCATGGCTATCAAATGCTTGCAGATATGGACGATGCCAATGCACAATACCCTCACTCATATATCCCCTGTGATCCAAATAACTTAGTAAAAAGCAATCATCTGCCCATAGATGAAAACAACAATGTTCCTAGACATACACAAAACCGAAAAGGAGACTATGACCATACTCAGCAACTAAATGAAATAGATAACAGGCTTTCAAGAATCGAAAAGATGCAAGCAACTCTTATCACCCAAATGAATATTTTGCTTGATAAGACATGTCCTCGTGTGCCTCCACATCTAAAAGAAAAGCATGCTAATATTAAAACTATAAAAACGTTGGAAGATCTCGAAAAACTTAACAAAGATCTAGAGTCATTTACCAACATGCGAACAATATTTGATTGGCTTGATTTTTTGATATCGGACCAAATCAGCCATAATAGATTGATACAAGCATTGGACATTCTATTTGACAAAACCTTTTTAACGAAATGTAGTTGGACAGGTGTAGGAAGAACTGGGAGCAGGATACAGTTTCAATCATATCAAAATGTTGTTAACCTTTTTAAAGAAATAGGGTCTACTAATGATGAACAGCTTTCTTTGAATGCAGTTGCAAACTTTTTCAAGGATACGTTAAAGTACGCACAGAAGCGACTAAATAATAAAGGATTAAGAAAATCAACTAAACATACTTTCAAACACCATGAAATGTGATATATTGAATCTTTAACATAGTTCTAGTAACTCACAATGTAATTGTGACGAATTTATTTGCTTAACAAACTCTGTGACTGTGAACTAAAAATTAAAAAAAAATTAAATGAATTTATAAAAACAACATTTCAATGTAATTATTCACATGTTATTGTTTTTTTTTATTCACACTTCGTACTCATCGTAACGTATGCAATAAAGGTACAAAAACATGTTCATCGCCATCATTTGTTGTTACAGCAGCTAGCTTGCATTTAATATCACTTAACTTAAACATAGAAGATGTTTTTCTTAAGTCGCGCCGGTTTCCCCGAAAAACGTATAGATGATTAGATTTTATGGGATACTGAAAATAGTCTGTATTGCCTGGCAAAACAAAACCTTCAATTCTAATCTCTGTTTCAGAATCGGAAACAAAAGAATAGTAACGAATTATTTGCTTGTCTAAAGTTAAGAACCAACCATTTCGATTGTTGTTTTGCAAGAGGAATCCAGAAGTTATAAATAAATCGTTTGTTTTGTTATTCTTAGTTAATGGGTAAGATGGTACTGTATTATTAGCAATCGTAAAAAAATTTTGAAGTTCAATATTTCTATTGGCGGCCTGAGCTGAAGGTCTATTGGTTCCACGAAGAGATTTTTTTATAAATTGTAATTTGTTTTCATATCGAAAAGCGGAAAGTGAAGGAAGTTGTCCAAAATGTCGCACTTCATCCAAAACGTGCAGCAAATTATGTACGTTACTAGTAAGATATTGTTCGCCATATATTTGTCCATACTGGATGACAAATGTTTCCAACATTTTACCAGCTACGTGCCAATTTTTTTTTAAATTCATTAGATGAGAGCATCGTAACTGCACAAAACAGTAGCAGAAAATGTTCGTAAGCTTCAGATGGAAGTACCTTCAAAACCACCAATCCAGCGTAGTGTAAAAATGATGCTAGCTCAGTACCTTTCCAATTTTTTAACTCATCTAATCGTCTAAACCTTCTATGTATTTCCGATGGCAATTCTATACCTACTAGGTGCTCTGATACACTATCGCATTGCATACCAGGCCATTTCTAACATTTCCCTAACTTGCCATCTCTCCATCCAAATAAAAGTCTTTTCAATATACCTAAGTAAAACAAATGTAGGGATTCTGAAATTATGACATCTCTTATTATATCGATGTCGGGTATTTCTAAAAGAGGAGAGATTACTTTCACATGATCTGGGTAAGCTCCGGCTCGAAATTCTTTATCAGTACGAAGAGGGGCATTGATGCTTTTAAAAGTCGTTGTATTTGAAAGGGGACTAAACTCTCCTTCACAGGTACACTTCATACATCCATGAGTAGCATTAAAATATGCAAATCCTGAGAAATGATAGAAAATTAAATATTAATTATATATCATGTACCAAATCCAATTAACATACCCTTAATAAATGCTCGAGCAGATGCATCCGCAATAATGGCACGCAAATTGATTTTGATTTGAGCAGAATTGATCAAAATGCCATTTATCAGGATATCTTTTAGCTCATCCACCAACTTTCTCAAATAGTCCTGCACGTTTGTTGGTTTGCTTTGACCACAAAATATACCCACAGTCATAACTGGAGCATTTTCTAGTTCCACAATATCCATCAATATGGGCCAAAACTGTGTTCTACTACTTTTGTACAATGGTAATCCATCAATCGAAATGTTGATGGATAACGTTGTTATATTTGGTACACTAGACCTAGAAATTAAAGCCAAATGTGAGTCTTCGTATGCAATTATATACTATATGCTATTACCTGTAGTAGTTTCTAATGTTTTGAGCAACACCGTAATACCATAATTGGCCTCCGGGAATGTTGTGAACATCGTCATTATTCCTCCTGGTCTTCAGAAGAGTTCGAGCAGATTTTGGTAGGCTTTGTCCCAGGTTAGCTGATAATATATTAGACAGCAGATTGATTGCGATGTGTGACTGATTTGTTGACAAAGCATAAAATTTTATGCAATCTTCCAACGACATATTGGAAAAATCCATTTTATCAGTGTCATGTATTGATGATGTTTCCTGATCTGATTCCTCTTCGTCATTCATGTCTTCTTCACGCTCCATTGCAACATCTAAATCTGCCGTACTATTTTCGATATCTATATTCATAAAAGAAGATAGTTTAATAGATAGAATCTTCTCGTGATACGCTATTGAACGGAAGGTAAAATATGGAAACGTAAACAACATACTCACCTGTACAAGCGATAGGCGCAGTATCTGATGTTTCATCCTGTGCATTGAAGAATGCTGCGTGCATCTTATCCCTTTTTTTGTATAAAGTTCCAGTTTTTCGGATATTTTTCGATAACATCTTTTTTTTCTTTTGCGGACCTCCTGCTAGTTTACCAAAACATGGGCATTCCACAATGATTTTTTTTTCTTCAGCTTCTTCTGTCAAGGAACCAGTTCATCACTTCGTCCAAGCGTTTATACAATCGTATAGTTCAATTCTCGGGGTTGAAAACCCAAACAGATTCATACAATGAAACGACAATTCAGCATTTCAAGCTGGCTTGAATCAAATCAACTGTGTTCTAAAATTTGAAAATTGGTGGCGATTTCGGGCTTTTGGTTATTTGGGCGCCATCATTCCGCACATCTGCATGCCCGTCGTGGGTTCTAACCGCGTATGAACCGTCCGCCGTAGCAAGGGCTGACTATCCGGCTACGAGGTACTCAAGTCCTGGATAGGCCGGCATGATCGCGTTGGCTATTACGCCAACAATAATAATAATCAGAAGAAGAAGAACTTAGCATAGCAGTCCACACTCGGGGAAAGGTTTTTGTTTAGACTTTGGTGCTGCCGGGTCTACCGCTGTGATGCGACAAATGCACGGAATGCACTCGACCAAAACATGAACCTACCGATCCGAACCCACTCCAAGGCATTGCCTGTCAATCGGCGTCATGATAACTACTCCAAACCAACAAGCCACCAGATTCTGGACGGACAGGTGCAGCACCATACGCGCACCGTAATAAACAAATCCAAAATCCTCTTTTGTATGGATTCAATTCAAAATGTTGTTTCCACTTGCGTCCGCTAGCTGATTTAGAAATAAATGTGCAACATATCGCACGCACGTTTACTTAGATGCTACAGTGTGTCTTTTTAATACCCCCAACAGCAGAGCCGATCGCAAAGATGCCAATGCCAATGGTTGTGTTGTATCTCAGATAGCGAGATCGAAAATGCATGGACTTTGTAGCCGCAGCGGATGGAAATGTACGCATCAGAATCAAATAGTTTTGGGGTTTCCAAACGCACACACACACAAACTCGCGCGCGCAAACTCACACACAAACACGCGCGCGCAAACACTCACACACACAAACACACACACACACACACACACACACACACACACACACACACACACACACACACACACACACACACACACACACACACACACACACACACACACACACACACACACACACACACACACACACACACACGCACGCACGTACGTACGCGCGCCCGCGAGCATGAAAGCGCGCACGCCAGCACGCACCCACGAAAGCGCGCTCGCGGGCAGGCACCCCCGAAGTCGCGCAAGCACGCACTCCCCCCCCCCCACTAGACCACCCCCCACCGGCATGATCGATTACGGCTACCTTATCGGTAGAACGGTTGGTTCAGCTTTCTTGTAGCATCCTCAACCCTAGCGCCGGGCGGGGAGGGGGATCGCGACATGATAGAGTGAACGATCACTTTCCCCGCGCTGTGTGTGTATGTGTCGTGGCCCGAAAACTCGAGACAGATTTAGGCATATTTTTAAAAAAATATTTTATTGCCACTATACACTGTGCTACATGATGCTTAGAAGGTCGTTGAAGCATCAAACATGTTCAAAATAAAAAATATTAGATTAGTGTTAGACGTTCTCCTACGCTTGTTTTAAATAGGCTTCTTCACCCTCGATTGGGACGGGCATCGAATGGTCTCATCAGCAGCGGCACGAAATAAAATAAACCATCAATACACCAATAACACTTCGAATCCCAATCCAGCTTCTCCCACAGCGTCTCAAGGTCACACACAAATAATGAATGCTAACACCCACCAATAACACTACACAACCGCAATGCACATATATGAACCAACGCATACACCACAACAACCAATCTGCTGGCGGCGGAAGGCACGGGCAGAAGCGTAAGTAAGGCAGGGCAAGGTGAGGGAGGGAGAAGAAGGGGACGAAAAAATGGGCGCCAATATTTATAATTTTTTTGACCGGTTTTTTTTGCTCCGCCGCCATAAATAGTTTGTCCATTTCGCCAACAGATGGCGCTAAACTTGCTCGACCCAGCGCAGGAATCGCTGAAGTCCAGCGCGCCCGCTGCGCAAATTCGAGCAGTTTTCTGCGTAGTTTTTGCGTCGTTTTGTGTCAAAAAATACGCAAAAAAATACGCTAGACTTCAGCCAAAACTACGATAGCCAGCGTATTTATATTACTTTTTAGGCGCGGAACGAGCGCCATCTGTTGAAGAAATGGATGAACTATTTCAGACGGCGCAGCAAAAAAACGGTAAAAAAATTCAAAAATTTTGGCGCCCATTCTTCCTCCTCTTCCTCTCACTTCCTTTCCCCACCTTGCCCTGCCTTACTTGCGCTTCTGCCCGTGCCTTCCGCCTCCTGCTGATTGGCTGTTGTGGTGTATGCGTTGATACTTATATGTGCATTGCGGTTATGTATTGTTATTGGTGGGTGTTAGCATTTATTAATTAGTGTGTGACCTTTGGACGATGCGGGAGAAGCTGGATTGGGATTTAAAGTGTTATCGGTGTATTGATGGATTATTTTATTTCGTGCCGCTGCTGATGAGACCATTCGATGCCCCTGCCAATTGAGGGTGAAGAAGCCTATTTAAAACAAGCGTAGGAGAACGTCTAACACTAAACTAATATTTTTTTTATTAGAACATGTTTGATGCTTCAATGACCTTCTAAGCATCATGTAGCACGGCGTATAGAGGCAATAATTTTTTTTGTAATGTGCAGAAATCTGTCTCGAGTTTTGGGTCTCGACACACACATACACGCACACACACAGCGCGGGGAAAGTGACCGTCCACTCTATCATGTCGCGATCCCCCACCCCACCCGGCGCTGGATGAGGATGCGCTACAAGATGCGTGCTCGCGTGCGCGCATTCGTGGGTGCGCGCTCGCGTGCGCGCGTTCGTGCATGTGTGCGTGCATGCGTGTGTGTGTGTGTGCGTACGTGCGGAAACCCCACAATTGCTTCATTCTGATGCGTAAATTTTCATCCACTGCGGCAACAGAGTCCGTGCATTTTTGATCTCGCTACCTGAGAGACAACACAACCATTGGATTGACACCACCATCTTTGCGATCGGCTCTGCTGTTGGGGGTATTAAAAAGACACACGATCGAAGCAAACGTCCCAAATAACCAAATCGTCTTTAACCCACTGTAAAACCACTTCAAACCCACGTGGGTTTGTGGTGGTCGATTCAGTCGTTAACCCACCAAATTTTAGAACAGTCGGAGCTGCCAGTTCCGATCCGATGTATTTATCTTGTCCACCCTTAACCCACCTTTTCCAAAAATGCTTTGAGGAAAAGTTTGGTCAAGGTTTGGCTTAGGTCAATGTGCTGGACAGGATTTGAACTCCTCGGTTGATTAAATTCATTCACTTACATCACTGCACTTCAACTTCAGCAATATTATTAGTCTATAAACTATGCACTGACCAGCGAAATGGAAGAGTTCATTCGCAAGTAAACAAACACACATATACACATATTACACATGACTGTTTTACAACAAACCAACTTAAACACACACGTTTAATTGCTTCCTTTGCACAAATAAATAACATTTTTAACACAGGTGAAACATGTTGAGCAAATAAATTGCACGTGCATAAAAATCTGACTTCAACAAAATTGAAGTGGTGGCTGCTTCTGTGGCCGTGTGGCTTAACCCACCAAACTGATAGTTTTTTAGCTTTGTTTGATGGAACTGGATTTTTAGTACAAGAAATTGGTGGCGTTTTCGGTATCTTGGTTATATGGGGTGCATGTGATATGTAGCACATTTCTTTCCAAATCAGCTAGCAGATCCAAGTGGAAACAAAATTTGAATTGAATTCATACAAAAGAGGATTCTGGATTTGTTTATTACGGTGCGCGTATGGTGCTGCACCTGTCCGTCCAGAATCTGGTGGCTTGTTGGCTGGGCAAGCCGGTATCATGACGCCGTTCGACTGGCACTGCCTTGGAATGGGTTCGGCTCGGTAGGTTCATGTCCTTTGGTCGAGGGCATTTCGTGCATTTGTTGCGTCACAGCGGTAGTCCAGCAGCAATAAAGACAAGCCAATCTCTTCTCCGGGTGTGGACTGTTATGCTAAGTTCTTATTATTATTATTATTATTATTGTTGGGGTAATAGCCTACGCGATCATGCCGGCCATTTCAGGACTTGAATACCACGTAGCCGGATAGTAAGCCTTTGCTACGGCGGACGGTTCATACGCGGTTAGAACCCATGACGGGCATGCTGTTAAGATGTGCGGAATGATGGCGTTGCCGCGGGACCGCTCCTATCCAGCGGGCAACTTGCATACTGCCACACTGTCTCCTGTCGCTGCAGGCAGGGGGAAGGATGCACCTCCACGATAGAAAAAAACACCGTCATGAACCAGCGGTGGACCTAACGGTAGGCGGACTAGGCGGTCGCTGAAGATCTCTAGTCTATAGTATGCCGTATGTGTACAAGTGGACAGAGGCCTCGTAAATAAAACAACAACAACAACAACAACAAGTGGACAGAGTATTAGCGATAAAGGCCCCCGGAAAGATGGTCGTTGGGGCCCCGTGGCTGGAGAACCATTTGCACAGCCCTCCCCCTCCCCCATGCCGGCAACAATTTTAAGGCCTGTGACCGATGATCGTAGGGGTCCCTTGGTCACCCCCCCCCCCCCGCCGCCGATTTAAGTATACTGTTCAATCTCCCAACAGCTGTGTGCCAGTACCCCCTCCTCCCGGTCATCAGTTACCATTTACATGGACCTCAACTCGTCCTTTCGCCACTGTCATAAACACCTTCCTGTTTTGACCGATGGATCATAATATTCCGGAAGAAAACACATTTGGCGAAAGTGCATACACACGCACGTACACGCCCATCCGCTGACGGCTCAGCATATCTGTGTAATTTAAACCATACGAAAGCAAAAGCTTAGTGTAACAAAGTTACGCTTAATGCTTTGCACGTTCAGTTCGATGGCAGGCCCCAGGGACTGCCAGTAAACTTTCCAGTATGCTGGTTTTACAATCAGCTTGCGTTCTAGATGCCGGCGGAACGGAATGCTGATGAAAATCAGCGCCGGGCTGAACGTGGTAATGCGAATTACAGTGGCCGGCAAAATAAAGTGGCCACTATTTACAATTTTACATTTTTTATATTTTTTCCGTGAAAAATAAAGTTATTGAACTGCTTTATTTTTTGAAACATTGTTCGTGATATGCTTAAGAATGCGCAGTACCATAGCATGACAAAAATGAGAAGTTTGCTTCAAGAAAAATATTTTTTTCCAAAATTGATCAAAATCACTGTGCCAAAATAAAGTGCCCACTTTATTCATTCTACAGAAAATATTTTTCTGAACAAATATAACAGCAAACTTATAATTTATATGCGTTCCTCTCGCATTCTTTACATGTTCGAAGATCGTTGGCGTATTTTTTTTTCTAATTTTTAAAGGTTTATCTAGTTCTGCATCTAGTTTTGGCATCTGGTTCTTCTCAAGCGTTATCAAGAGCTTTAAATTTAAATTTATTTGTTTTTGACACCAGTTTTATCCACCTTCGCATATAGAATCTGCCACAAATTCTCGATGGAACAAAGATTTAGACTTCATGGAGGACATGCAAGGTGTTTTATACGATACTAGTTGAGAAATGATTTTTGTATTGATTGTGTGTGTTGAGATGTTAGCCTGTAGGAACATGTTTTTAGTTTTCAAACCCCATTTTTTAAAAGAAATATCCCAAAGTAGTGATGAAGAATGTTAAAAAAGGTATCAGTCATAGTTGTACTTTCGATTCACACCAGTTTTCCTGCTACTCCTAAAGAGAAACACCCCCAAGCTATCACATTGCAATTTTCGTAATTTACTGCCCGTTAGATGTAGCGTCCTTCAAGTTCCTCGCCCGAGCTACAGCAAGACTAACAAAGCCAATTGGCTTCAATATGATCAAGAACATGCAGATATATCGTTAGATAGTTGAAAAACTGATATTTGGACAGATGAGTCCAAATTAGAACTGATGTTCAAAAATATCTAGACGCGATCCAACAAACCAATATGTATGAAGAGTGCAATGTGATGACCAGGGAGGGGATTTCTATACGAGAAGTGGGGAGCATGGTTTGAATCGACAGCATAATGAAAGCTAATACCTATACAAGCATCCGGTGTGAATTTATCTGTTTTCTGTGAAAAATACGGAGTTAGTAAATAAAATGATGTTACAACAGGAAGACGACTCAAGTTATACACGAAGAATTTTTTATTTTATTTTTTCAATCCAATCAAATAAAAAAATTTTAATGGCTCTTAGTTAGTCTTAATTTTAATTCAATCGACATTTAGTGTGCAAATTTAATGCAAATGTAGTGAAAATGACGTGATTAAGAAAAACAAAATGTGTTAAAGCTCTGAAATACTCTTAGAAAGAACCAATGCCAAATATGTGCAGATAAAAACATAATAAATTATGGCAAAGATCCTCAAACATATAAAGAATGCGAGAGGAACGCATATAAATTATAAGTTTGCTGTTATATTTGTTCAGAAAAATATTTTCTGTAGAATGAATAAAGTGGGCACTTTATTTTGGCACAGTGATTTTGATCAATTTTGGAAAAAATATTTTTCTTGAAGCAAACTTCTCATTTTTGTCATGCTATGGTACTGCGCATTCTTAAGCATATCATGAACAATGTTTCAAAATATAAAGCAGTGCAATAACTTCCTTTTTCACGTAAAAAATGTAAAAAGTGTAAAATTGTAAGTAGTGGTCACTTTATTTTGCCGGCCACTGTAGGGTTCTGCGCGTTGCACAGTAAATGCTCTAGCGTGATCTAGCGATTCCTTGGTCATTTTTACATTGCAGCGTTTGAACTCATTGCACTTTTTTAGTTTGATTTGTGAAAATGCAACTACATTGCCGCAATGTTTGTTAACAGCTTTTTTAAGCGCCACAGCAACTCATGAGCATTGACCACAAGCGAGAAAGAGATAGCGCTATGGAGGGAATGAGCACGGACGACGGCTGACAGCGATTGGCCGTCTGACGCACCAACACATCCAAACCTTCGACAGCGCGCTCAGTCGAGGGGTAGGAAGCAAAGCCAGGGACGGGTAGCTCGACGAGCTGCTTGACAAATTTGCCGTTGGAGGGAAAAAGATGGCATGATAAAATTCTCCGAACGGCATGATTTCTTCCGTCGCTTTGCGCAGCGGGTCGCGAGCATTTACCACACGCGAGAAAGAGATGGCGCTATGGTGGGAAAAAGCACGGATGACGGCTGACAGCGATTGGTCGTTTGACGCACCAACCAAGGTCTGTTGAAATACCAGGTCACATATTAACCCCGTTTTCACTGCTAAGCTGACGAAGAATCAGCTAAGAAAAGTGACGTCTGGATTACCGCGTGTATATACAAGGAATGTGATTGTATGTGTGCGAGGCTAGTTTCCAATGTTTACGATCTGAATGATGCAAAACAACAAGAAGGACATTAAGTTAACATTTTCCGTAAATTTAAGATAAAATCATTGTTCAGTGATTTGTGATCACATAAATTATTCATCGCGCAATATCTGTACTATTACAATCTAATGTTCGTGGCTCATTTTATCATCTGGAAAGTGGTTAAGATACGTGGTCATATGTGATATGATATTTGATAAACTCAGTTCCTTGTGATATGTTAGTCTATAATAATATAAACATCATCTCATACTATATTTTAGGTGCCTCCTAGACTAGACCGTATATATCAAACCCAATTCGATGAAATTGAATAAACGCGCCAACAGTGAGTTTGGTCACCCGTCCTAATTATATGTAGCCATTTGGTTGTGGTTTCCGTGTCGGATGGTGGCATATGATTCTTGTACACATGGCGGAAGCAAAATCACTTGTTATGATTCTATTATTTGGCGCTTCCAGATTCCATCCATCCAGATCCAGAAAAACATTACAGAACCAACGTGATTTAGTTTTTGAGCTAGCGTTATATACAATTCCGGAAGTGATGTTTTCGACGTACGGTATGATATTTGGTTTTACGAAGGTATTCATTTTACTAAATTTATTTTGTCTTTTAGGGTCCGAACTACTCAATCCTGATATGGATTGTATAAGCGAATTACACTACTCTTACAAGCTGAACCAAACATATTTTATAAACATTATTCGTGCGACTTAATGCAAAAATAGAACAGCTACAGTTAGTGAGTGAAACGATATCACTATCAACAGTTTAATCATCTCTTAAAACATTTAAAAGGAAATTCTACATCACAGTTCATGTATTCTACGCTTAAGCACATGTACGCATTACTAAAGAACGTATATAGATTAATTAGATAATATTTAACATGTAGAAAAATCGCACAGCTTTGATATGTTGAGAAATTTAAGGTTAATTGTTAATAGTAGCTTCATCGTTGCTCTCGTTTTTTTTTTTTTTTTTTTTTGTTATCGCGGAGTGAAACCTTCAAAAGGCACCCACGACTTCCATGTCGTGGGTAGTGTGGGATTCATTGATCGTAACCCATCTGTATTACAGATTAGCTTACGATCAATCCGACCGCACTAAAACACTCCGCGTACCTTTTATCTTCCTTTAGGCGTTTGTGTGATGGCCCATCTTGATCCTTAGTATGTCCTCCACGCTGATATCTAGAAAAGAAATAGTAAGAAAAGAAAAGAAAAAGAAAAGAAAAGAAAAAGAAAAGAAAAAGAAAAAAAAGAAGACAAAAAGAAGCTGGCTGCCATCCGGGATAAGTTGCTCCGTCACGGTTGAGGCTTCTGGTTATCCATCACTCATCATTAGGTTCATTTTAAATCGTTTTTCGGCTGCTAGTTTCAGTGGGCTTTCCTCAATATTTTCGTTAGATGAGAAGGACATATATTTTCGGATACTTGTAGGATATTCTTTTATATACACCTGTTCGACAGATTTAGCGTCATTAGATTGGTCTGACGTTAAGACATTCCAGTTGCCTGGAATGCCTGCCCCCCTCCTGGTTGGCCATGTACCATCATCCGCCCAAGGGGTTGGGACTGGGCCCGTGTACCCAAGCTTGGATATACGATGATACATGTTACCACTGCACGAAACGGACGTCGCAGGATAGGAGTTGAGTAAGAGAGCCTATATTAACCTTCAAGGAGGTGTCGGATCTTACCCCATTTGCAGATAATTTGGTGGTATAGTGCGTTTAGTTTATTATCCTTCTCATCTTTTTTATTCCTTTTGGATCTTGCTGTTGCGATTTTCTTTTGCGGCTAGTTGTGCCATTAGCTTCAAAGCTGGCTTTCATGTTCAAATATCGCATGCGAACTATCACTCTCTGTTTTGCGAATGATTTAACTATCTCTGAGGGTAATTCGACTTGTTTCTGTATATTAACCGCTAATCTCCGTACGATTAATGTTTTCTTATTAAATTTACCATTTTTGTGTAATTTTTGGAATATTTTTTCCATTTTCTTTCCAATGTTCATAAACTCTTCACTGGGTTTGTGTAGTCCACCCAGCGACAAATGGTCCACAAATGTTGGTGGTTGGCAATAGCTATGCTCATTAAAAATTTAAATGTTTGTATTCCTAGGTTTAAGCTGGGATACTTTTCGTTAAATTTTTTTGCGAGGTAACCCATAATGTATTGCAATCCATCTTCTTCTTGTTCTGTCATTGTTAAAGGATTACTGCTCGCCGTACTGATAATATCACTATCTTCTGAGCTTATTAATCCATTAGCTTTTTCCATGCGTTGCATGTCTGGGAAGTTCGGTACTATTTCGGCTCCTGAAAACACCGTTGCAGCTATATATTCCTCCGGCTCTTCATTTAAATTACTTTCTTCAACATTAGGTTCCACTGTCGTCAAATATTCATCCGGTTCTTGGTTGTTTTGTTGTCCGGTATGAGTTTGATTCCGTAATATGGTTGGGGATTTTCCAAGTATCATTATTCTTATACGGTAAAGACAGCTCAACGGCGATGGGTGATCATTCACCCCTCCTTTTTGTCTTACTTGCGAGAAGAAGTTCTCCAGTACATCTTGGTTAAGCTGTTAAAGAAAATTATAATACGAAGATAGAATAGATTATTTTAAACATTTTAAATAACTATACAGCATTGCACGATGGACAATAAACTTGGCCCAACATTTGCTGCTTTATACAATGCATAAATACTTGCCTTATATGTTGATATGAATTTGACTGCGTTTTTATGCTTTTCCTTCATGTCGTCAAACAGCATTTGTAGAGCAGTTGTTTGCATAATCACAGATTTTTGAAATGTTTGTAACGAAGATTTTCCCAACGCAATGGAATTCTCCATTAACTCGCGCATATCGTTGAGGGCCTTTCGCTGCATTTCGTTACCAATATACGATTTTTTGTAGTCTTCTTTTGCAAATGGTGAATACGAATTTGAGACACTGAACCATAAATCAATTTTTTCTATAAAATCTGCCAAATCACTTGCTTCTGTAGTGTCATCGTATCTCCGTAATGAAATTGCCACTGTACGCGATAGAAGTTGCGCTGCTTTCCGAACATTTTGTTTTTCTTGGCTAGTCATTCTTATGTGTCCTGTGTTTATTTTAAATATGGGTGTAATTTCTGCAGCCATTCTACCTTCAAGAATTTTTTTGAGTGGTTCAATTGTAATATTTTTTTCTTTATACTTAAATCCATGGTCCACTAGCCAGTTTCTCGTTAATTTCAGCAAATGCGGCACATCAGGAACAACGTACACATTTTTTTTTGTGACGGGATGCGGAAAGAATGGGTTATTATAATCTGCTCCCAGTTCTTTCCAACAGCTCGTATTTGCTGGGCAATTATCACTTACTATTGCAACAACATTTATATTAATCTCGCTCAGTCTGTTTATGATACTTATAATTATGTCTTTTGTCATACTTTGATCAAATCCGATGTATATTGGCTGCTTCCAGTTGTTGAATAATCCTCTAGCGATTACCACTTGCATGTAATTGTGAGGTCCCAATATTTCATCTGCAGCCGGATCATATTCCATAACGCTTTCTACCTTCATCTCATCGAAGCTTAAGACACATTCCTTGTCTCTTTTGGTAAACGTTTTTGTTACGGTCGCGATTAAATTAATGATATCATCTAAAATGCCTTGTTTAAGATTAATTCTTTGGGAATATTTTTCCAATGTTGACGGCGCTGGCATTGGAATTTTCATATCATTTCCGAGATATCCATAAACTCGTTTGGAAAAGTATCTTACTGTGAAAGCCTTGCTTATTTCTTCCTTTGTCCATCTGACTCGCTTCTTTCTCTTCGTTATTAAATCGATTTGATTGCTAGTTAATGTATCTCCTAGCACCTTTTTCATTTCAGGAACAAAATCTTCTTTTTTGTATGCTTGTACTTTTTACGAGTTTAAGATCGTTTTCCAGGCACGTGTTTTGTTTCTTGAGAGCTGTATTTTCTTTTACAGCGGAATCCAGATGCTCCTTCAGAATCAAGTTAGCATCTTTTAATTTTTTTGCTTCATCCAATCGAGCTGTAAGAATACATATTTGTAGCTCTAGCTGTTTGATGGTTTTGTCTTTCTGGTCACAGTTTTTACATTCGTTTTCATTATTATTGTACAGCACACGTCGACGTTCCTCAATCATAAGCTGTTCATTATTCTCATCATTATTATTTGCGTCGTTTGAAGTTTGTAATATTGATGGAATAGCTTTTAAAAAGAGTCACAATGTACAAAACACATAATTAATAATCATCCAAATTTCAAATAGTAAGGCAGAACCTCACATTTCACATGACAGATAGCTATTCGCTCAGATAGATCATGCGATTAATTTAATGATACGACCCGGAACAGGTACGTGCGTACCGGAATCGTTTCCCACTAAATCCAATCCGTGGGTGCAACGCGTTCTAGTGGACCAGAGTTTCTCTTCTTCTCTTCTTTAGGCTCAACAACCGTTGTCGGTCAAGACCTGCCAGACCTAGCAGGACAGTCAGTACTACGTATGGCGGCACGATCCATTTGGGGCTTGAACCCATGACGGGCATCCAAACTCACTTCATTAACTTCATCGCTTCATCAATCATTTATGCCAACGGGCTTATGTTTCCTTACACCTACCGCAATTGCTACACCTACTGAACCTACTTGTACCTTACTGGTTGTCCCCAGTGATTCCGAGTTGCTTACGGATGGCTCCGACTCAGCAGGTGTGGGTCGATCCGCATAAACTAAAGCGATAGTAATTATACTATGATAGAAAAGTTTGAATGCCCGTCATGGGTTCATGCCTCGAATGGACCGTGCCTCCATACGTAGGATTGACTATCCTGCTATGTTAACAATAAGTCACTGAAAGCCAAGCTCACTTAACCGACAGCGGTTGTTGTGCCAAAAAAGAAGAAGGACCGTTTGAATGTGAATCAAATCACTTGCCGTCTTTACAGGAAAAAAAATCTCAAAACCTCTCAACAAAATCTTGTGTGCCCCATCTCTTTACTTTAGTAACGACTCAAAATTCATTTAAAAATTTAAATTAAAAACTTCACGCGTTCTTTCTGAATAAAAAAACAACTTCCCGCGTTACTCTGCGTGTAGAACTGTGATAAAAAGGATAAACTATGTGTATTTGTCGTTACGTGTCCTTAGTTACCGTTACGTGTGCTTGCTCGTTCGCTCAACACAACAACATCAACACGTTTCATCCAGATGCATCTGCATGACGCACACGATGCATCCGGTCATAGAAACATGACTTCGGTGCTGCCAGCCAGCCAGCCAGTGAGCTGAGTAATTGGTGCTCTTAGGAATAGTTAAGAAAAAAAAATGCACTACGCGAACTAAACGGATCCTGGGAAACCAAGGGGATACACACTAAAATCGCTCTTTATCCACAACTTCGCTCACTATTAAATTATCATTTTGATCTGTTTCCCGCTTAAATTTCCTTGAGAAACTTTACTGCACGACACTCAGTGGCGGATTAAGGGTATCAGGGGCCCTAGGCGGTAAGACGATTTGAGGCCCCCTGTAAATGCTAAATGATGGGGAAGGGGGGTTTGTACTGGCACTGAACTTGCTGTTGGGAAATTGAACAGTAAACTTGAAATGCCGTCGAGGGGGCCCTACGATCATCAGTCACAGGCTAAGACAAAGTCTGGCAGGGGGGGGGGGGGGCAATCATTCGCCAACCTCGGGGCCCCAAACATCCATCCTTCCATGGGCCCTTGCCGCTAGTACTATGTCCATACAGCGTACTATAGACTAACGATCTACGGGGCCCAGGCAACCGCCTAGTCTGTTTACCGTTAGATCCGCCACTGACGACACTTAAATATTTTCGGCAATCCTGATTTCGTATTACAGATGAACTGAAGTTTATGTTTAAATAGTACACGGGATATAATTTATGTAATATTGCTAAACACTACTATAATAACAATATAAATATTCATTTACTTACCGCCACAGTTGAGCTTCCGCAATTGTCCATTTTTCATTAAGGGAGCATGATGCAACTGGTAATCCTCTGGCTGAAAATGAGAAGAGCAAATAACAGAACAATTAGTAGGTTCCCAATCCTCACCACGATTGCAAAATTTCTTCCAGACACTGCGCAACACAGTTTCTTTCGGAAATTTATGAAATGCCGTATTTGTTCCCAGTTGTTTCACTTTGCAACGATTGTTGCTACAGCAAAATACAGAACACGAGATCGGCATGATGAAAAAAAGATTCCTGAATAGGATGAATGGATAAAAATCGCTTTTAGGCAGAGAAGTATCCCAAGATGCGGATTGTTTATGCAATGCATGAACAAAAGTGTGATGAAATGGTAATAAACCGCCAAAAGAGATTCCTGAGAATTTTTGAACAATCGAAACGTAAACAAGACACCAATACATGTACAAGAGGTATTCTTGCCGTCAAAATCGGTGCCCAAGATGGTAGCTGTCAAACGGGCTAATATGTGACCTGATATCTCAACAGACCTTGGCACCAACACATCCAAACCTTCGACAGCCCGCTCAGTCGAGGGGTATGAGGCGGAGCCAGGGACGGGTAGCTCGACGAACTGCTTGACAAATTCGCCGTTGGAGAGAAAAAGAAGGCATGATAAAATTCTCCGAACGCCATGATTTCTTCCGTCGCTTTGCACAGCGGGCGGGGTCGAACGTTCCCGTTTGTATGGGGAGAAATCCGCGAGGTTTTGCGCTGTGGATTTGGAACGAATGTTGTTTTAAATGTAACGTTTAGCTTTAAATTTTGCTTTAAATGATTAAAGTGATTTGAACTTAGAGGTATGTAGCATTTTAAAATGTTTTGTTATCTATTTCCAATACAAAAAAGTTTTCATCAGTTTTGAAAATGTATATAAAAATATAAAATATATCGGAATATAAATAAACATACAAATATGTACAATAATAAAGTTATTTAAATAAATTATAAATATATATATATATATATATATATTATATATATATAATATATATATATATATATATATATATATATATATATATATATATATATATATATATTTATAATTTATTTAAATAACTTTATTATTGTACATATTTGTATGTTTATTTATATTCCGATATATTTTATATTTTTATATACATTTTCAAAACTGATGAAAACTTTTTTGTATTGGAAATAGATAACAAAACATTTTTAAAATGCTACATACCTCTAAGTTCAAATCACTTTAATCATTTAAAGCAAAATTTAAAGCTAAACGTTACATTTAAAACAACATTCGTTCCAAATCCACAGCGCAAAACCTCGCGGATTTCTCCCCATACAAACGGGAACGTTCGACCCCGCCCGCTGTGCAAAGCGACGGAAGAAATCATGGCGTTCGGAGAATTTTATCATGCCTTCTTTTTCTCTCCAACGGCGAATTTGTCAAGCAGTTCGTCGAGCTACCCGTCCCTGGCTCCGCCTCATACCCCTCGACTGAGCGGGCTGTCGAAGGTTTGGATGTGTTGGTGCCAAGGTCTGTTGAGATATCAGGTCACATATTAGCCCGTTTGACAGCTACCATCTTGGGCACCGATTTTGACGGCAAGAATACCTCTTGTACATGTATTGGTGTCTTGTTTACGTTTCGATTGTTCAAAAATTCTCAGGAATCTCTTTTGGCGGTTTATTACCATTTCATCACACTTTTGTTCATGCATTGCATAAACAATCCGCATCTTGGGATACTTCTCTGCCTAAAAGCGATTTTTATCCATTCATCCTATTCAGGAATCTTTTTTTCATCATGCGATCTCGTGTTCTGTATTTTGCTGTAGCAACAATCGTTGCAAAGTGAAACAACTGGGAACAAATACGGCATTTCATAAATTTCCGAAAGAAACTGTGTTGCGCAGTGTCTGGAAGAAATTTTGCAATCGTGGTGAGGATTGGGAACCTACTAATTGTTCTGTTATTTGCTCTTCTCATTTTTCAGCCAGAGGATTACCAGTTGCATCATGCTCCCTTAATGAAAAATGGACAATTGCGGAAGCTCAACTGTGGCGGTAAGTAAATGAATATTTATATTGTTATTATAGTAGTGTTTAGCAATATTACATAAATTATATCCCGTGTACTATTAAACATAAACTTCAGTTCATCTGTAATACGAAATCAGGATTGCCGAAAATATTTAAGTGTCGTCAGTGGCGGATCTAACGGTAAACAGACTAGGCGGTTGCCTGGGCCCCGTAGATCGTTAGTCTATAGTACGCTGTATGGACATAGTACTAGCGGCAAGGGCCCATGGAAGGATGGATGTTTGGGGCCCCGAGGTTGGCGAATGATTGCCCCCCCCCCCCCCTGCCAGACTTTGTCTTAGCCTGTGACTGATGATCGTAGGGCCCCCTCGACGGCATTTCAAGTTTACTGTTCAATTTCCCAACAGCAAGTTCAGTGCCAGTACAAACCCCCCTTCCCCATCATTTAGCATTTACAGGGGCCTCAATCGTCTTACCGCCTAGGGCCCCTGATACCCTTATCCGCCCTGAGTGTCGTGCAGTAAAGTTTCTCAAGAAATTTAAGCGGGAAACAGATCAAAATGATAATTTAATAGTGAGCGAAGTTGTGGATAAAGAGCGATTTTAGTGTGTATCCCCTTGGTTCCCAGGATCCGTTTAGTTCGCGTAGTGCATTTTTTTTTTCTTAACTATTCCTAGAGCACCATTACTCAGCTCACTGGCTGGCTGGCTGGCAGCACCGAAGTCATGTTTCTATGACCGGATGCATCGTGTGCGTCATGCAGATGCATCTGGATGAAACGTGTTGATGTTGTTGTGTTGAGCGAACGAGCAAGCACACGTAACGGTAACTAAGGACACGTAACGACAGATACACATAGTTTATCCTTTTTATCACAGTTCTACACGCAGAGTAACGCGGGAGTTTGTTTTTTTATTCAGAAAGACGCGTGAATTTTTAAATTTAATTTTTAAATGAATTTTGAGTCGTTACTAAAGTAAAGAGATGGGGCACACAAGATTTTGTTGAGAGGTTTTGAGATTTTTTTTCCTGTAAAGACGGCAAGTGATTTGATTCACATTCAAACGGTCCTTCTTCTTTTTTGGCACAACAACCGCTGTCGGTTAAGTGAGCTTGGCTTTCAGTGACTTATTGTTAACATAGCAGGATAGTCAATCCTACGTATGGAGGCACGGTCCATTCGAGGCATGAACCCATGACGGGCATTCAAACTTTTCTATCATAGTATAATTACTATCGCTTTAGTTTATGCGGATCGACCCACACCTGCTGAGTCGGAGCCATCCGTAAGCAACTCGGAATCACTGGGGACAACCAGTAAGGTACAAGTAGGTTCAGTAGGTGTAGCAATTGCGGTAGGTGTAAGGAAACATAAGCCCGTTGGCATAATGATTGATGAAGCGATGAAGTTAATGAAGTGAGTTTGGATGCCCGTCATGGTTCAAGCCCCAAATGGATCGTGCCGCCATACGTAGTACTGACTGTCCTGCTAGGTCTGGCAGGTCTTGACCGACAACGGTTGTTGAGCCTAAAGAAGAGAAGAAGAGAAACTCTGGTCCACTAGAACGCGTTGCACCCACGGATTGGATTTAGTGGGAACGATTCCGGTACGCACGTACCTGTTTCCGGGTCGTATCATTAATTAATCGCATGATCTATCTGAGCGAATAGCTATCTGTCATGTGAAATGTGAGGTTCTGCCTTACTATTTGAAATTTGGATGATTATTATTAGTGTTTTTGTACATTGTGACTCTTTTAAAAGCTATTCCATCAATATTACAAACTTCAAACGACGCAAATAATAATGATGAGAATAATGAACAGCTTATGATTGAGGAACGTCGACGTGTGCTGTACAATAATAATGAAAACGAATGTAAAAACTGTGACCAGAAAGACAAAACCATCAACACCTAGAGCTACAAATATGTATTCTTACAGCTCGATTGGATGAAGCAAAAAATTAAAAGATGCTAACTTGATTCTGAAGGAGCATCTGGATTCCGCTGTAAAAGAAAATACAGCTCTCAAGAAACAAAACACGTGCCTGGAAAACGATCTTAACTCGTAAAAAGTACAAGCATACAAAAAAGAAGATTTTGTTCCTGAAATGAAAAGGTGCTAGGAGATACATTAACTAGCAATCAAATCGATTAATAACGAAAGAGAAAGAAGCGAGTCAGATGGACAAAGGAAGAAATAAGCAAGGCTTTCACAGTAAGATACTTTTCCAAACGAGTTTATGGATATCTCGGAAGATATGAATTCCAATGCCAGCGCCGTCAACATTGGAAAAATATTCCCAAAGAATTAATCTTAAACAGGCATTTTAGATGATATCATTAATTTAATCGCGACCGTAACAAAAACGTTTACCAAAGAGACAAGGAATGTGTCTTAAGCTTCGATGAGATGAAGGTAGAAAGCGTTTATGGAATATGATCCGGCTGCAGATGAATATTGGGACCTCACAATTACATGCAAGTGGTAATCGCTAGAGGATTATTCAACAACTGGAAGCAGCCAATATACATCGGATTTGATCAAAGTATGACAAAAGACATAATTATAAGTATCATAAACAGACTGAGCGAGATTAATATAAATGTTGTTGCAATAGTAAGTGATAATTGCCCGCAAATACGAGCTTTTGGAAAGAACTGGGAGCAGATTATAATAACCCATTCTTTCCGCATCCCGTCACAAAAAAAAATGTGTACGTTGTTCCTGATGTGCCGCATTTTGCTGAAATTAACGAGAAACTGGCTATGGACCATGGATTTAAGTATAAAAGAAAAATATTACAATTGAACCACTCAAAAAAATTCTTGAAGGTAGAATGGCTGCAGAAATTACACCCATATTTAAAATAAACAGGACACATAAGAATGACTAGCCAGAAAAACAAAATGTTCGGAAAGCAGCGCAACTTCTATCGCGTACAGTGGCAATTTCATTACGGAGATACGATGACACTACAGAAGCAAGTGATTTGGCAGATTTTATAGAAAAAATTGATTTATGGTTCAGTGTCTCAAATTCGTATTCACCATTTGCAAAAGAAGACTACAAAAAATCGTATATGGTAACGAAATGCAGCGAAAGGCCTCAACGATATGCGCGAGTTAATGGAGAATTCCATTGCGTTGGAAAATCTTCGTTACAAACATTTCAAAAATCTGTGATTATGCAAACAACTGCTCTACAAATGCTGTTTGACGACATGAAGGAAAGCATAAAACGCAGTCAAATTCATATCAACATATAAGGCAAGTATTTATGCATTGTATAAAGCAGCAAATGTTGGGCCAAGTTTATTGTCCATCGTGCAATGCTGTATAGTTATTTAAAATGTTTAAAATAATCTATTCTATCTTCGTATTATAATTTTCTTTAACAGCTTAACCAAGATGTACTGAGAACTTCTTCTCGCAAGTAAGACAAAAAGGAGGGGTGATGATCACCCATCGCCGTTGAGCTGTCTTTACCGTATAAGAATAATGATACTTGGAAAATCCCCAACCATATTACGGAATCAAACTCATACCGGACAACAAAACAACCAAGAACCGGATGATATTTGACGACAGTGGAACCTAATGTTGAAGAAAGTAATTTAAATGAAGAGCCGGAGGAATATATAGCTGCAACGGTGTTTTCAGGAGCCGAATAGTACCGAACTTCCCAGACATGCAACGCATGGAAAAGCTAATGGATTAATAAGCTCAGAAGATAGTGATATTATCAGTACGCGAGCAGTAATCCTTTAACATGACAAACAAGAAGAAGATGGATTGCAATACATTATGGTTACCTCGCAAAAAAATTTAACGAAAAGTATCCCAGCTTAAACCTAGGAATACAAACATTTAAATTTTTAATGAGCATAGCTATTGCCAACCACCAACATTTGTGGACCATTTTCGCTGGGTGGACTACACAAACCCAGTGAAGAGTTTTATGAACATTGGAAAGAAATGGAAAAAATATTCCAAAAATTACACAAAAATGGTAAATTTAATAAGAAAACATTAACGTACGGAGATTAGCGGTTAATATACAGAACAAGTCGAATTACCCTCAGAGATAGTTAAATCATTCGCAAAACAGAGAGTGATAGTTCGCATGCGATATTTGAACATGAAAGCCGCTTTGAAGCTAATGGCACAACTAGCCGCAAAAGAAAATCGCAACAGCAAGATCCAAAAGGAATAAAAAAGATGAGAAGGATAATAACTAAACGCACTATACCACCAAATTATCTGCAAATGGGGTAAGATCCGACACCTCCTTGAAGGTTAATATAGGCTCTCTTACTCAACTCCTATCCTGCGACGTCCGTTTCGTGCAGTGGTAACATGTATCATCGTATATCCAAGCTTGGTACACGGGCCCAGTCCCAACCCCTTGGGCGGATGATGGTACATGGCCAACCGGAGGGGGGCAGGCATTCCAGGCAACTGGAATGTCTTAACGTCAGACCAATCTAATGACGCTAAATCTGTCGAACAGGTGTATATAAAAGAATATCCTACAAGTATCCGAAAATATATGTCCTTCTCATCTAACGAAAATATTGAGGAAAGCCCACTGAAACTAGCAGCCGAAAAACGATTTAAAATGAACCTAATGATGAGTGATGGATAACCAGAAGCCTCACCGTGACGGAGCAACTTATCCCGGATGGCAGCCAGCTTCTTTTTGTCTTCTTTTTTTTCTTTTTCTTTTCTTTTTCTTTTCTTTCTTTTTTCTTTTCTTTTCTTACTATTTCTTTTCTAGATATCAGCGTGGAGGACATACTAAGGATCAAGATGGGCCATCACACAAAA